>NC_056748.1:259507256-259807256 GCF_019279795.1 Protopterus annectens | reverse complement strand
TCTAGATCTAATACTGCTTAATAAATATGATTTAATCTCAGAAGTTGTGTCAGCACCTTTAAGAAATTGGTTAACAATCATTGTTTACCTGTCAGGAGAATTTGTTTTTTGAAATGGAGAAATTAAATGAAAGTGAACTTTTGCGTGAATTGATGTGTGTGGACTAGATAGGAAAAAAAATTAAAACTTAGGGGAGGAGGGTGGAGAGTCTGACCCAAAAATAGTTGTGCAGCATCTTTAGATAAAACAAGTAAGGTGAAAAAAAAGTTGAACAGTCTAATAAACTTTGGTGAATTACACATTTAATAAGATTACTTAAGAAAGAAAGGTGATGTCATAAAAAATTATACAACACATAGTAGAATACATAATAACATGTTTAATATTATAATCAAAAGACTGAAAGGGAGACTGAGCATTAAAACAGGCATATGAGGAGTATTTTTAATTAAGAACACTAATAATAAAAATAATCAAAAATTCTTCAAGTACATCAATGCTAAGAAATCAGATTGTGTTGAGGACGTTATCTCACATAATAAGGTAAGATAAGTCACTGATAAACTTACCGCAGAGTTATTTAATGACTAGTTTGCAGGTTTTTCCTTCTAAAAGCACTTAAAATCAATTCAGCAGGTTTCTATTGATTCTGATATATATAATGTCCTTATATCTGTTTAGATAATGTAAATAATGCTTTATTTAAAGTTAAAGGAAACTGATCAATGGGACCTAATCTTATTCCATGTATGCTAGTGAAAGAAATGTCCAACCACCTGGTATTACCTCTATTACACATTTTGAATAGTTTGCCTTTCATGGTATGGTCCTGAATGACTGGAATAAATCATACATTATTCCCATTTTTAAGGTGTATGTGGGGGGGTGATAGGCATGAATTATCAACTTACATATCAATAAGTATGACTTCAATCATTGGTAAAAGTTTTGAGAAATGCTTAGCACAGCATTTAATCAGATAATTTAAATATGGCATATAAATGGATGACAGGCAGTTTGCATTTACAAAGGCAGAGCATCAATATGTCAGTCCAAATTTTTTGACAGATAAAATAAAGACTTATTTAGTAATTTACCTGGATGTCTTTAAGGCCTTAGACGCCTTACAACACAATCAACTAATTGAAGGTTTACAATGATTAAATGTAAATACATATGTTTTGAACTGGACAATAATATGGTTAACAGAATGGGAGCAATGTAATCAATTTAAAGGTTAAACTTCTAGTTGGTTACCTATTAATAAGGGGGACCTATAAGGGTCTGTTCTGGGGCCCTGTATATTTTAACGTGGTGTTTGCTGGCTTGCCTGTATCCAACTAAACTTGGGTCTGCAAATGTTATGATTAGAAAGTTCAGTTCCAATCAGAATAATTAAGGATGTTAATGATGTAAATAAAATCCATTTCAAGGTAAACAGAATAGGTCTCCAGTTTAATTATAAAAAATATAAGATTTTAAAGTTTGGACAACACAGAGAATTGAAGTTAAAAATGCGTGGTCAAGAACTTGAAGTGATAAAACAGACTAAGGATCTTGGAAGAATCATCGGTAATAATCTATCTTTTAGGTTACATAAACAAGACATTATGGTTAGAGCCACAAAGAAAATTGGATTAATCTTTGGATAGTGGATTTGAGGGACCCAAAGGTTTTACAGGCACTATTGATAACATTAATAAGATGAATTACCGGATATAATTTAACCTTCTGCACTGTATTCATGGCAGATATTGTGACTTTCAAATCAATATAAAGGAAATATTTTAAAATAATTACATTTATAAAATAATTGAAGCATGATGGAAGATTAAAACATCTAAATTTTTACAGCATAATTTATAGTTAACAGCAGGTAAATTGTGCCTAGCATTCATGGTATTTAGAGAAGAAATATTAAGGGAAGATCTATAACTTTCATTAAAAAATCAACCTGTAGGAATAAAAAGAGGAATTTTGCTCAGAAGAAAAATTAACAGCATTAAAAAAGACATCCCTGGGCATTCAATAAACTCCATTCAGGCTTATTGAGAAGCCTACATAGAGTTTACTTGTTTGCATACTGAACAGCTACTATAATTACATATGCATACCGCACACTGGGTTTAAATGTAAACAGGCACAGTTTCATGTACAGCAACAGTGATGCTGGCCAGGATACCATGTAAAACAACAAGAACACCTGCAAACATATATACCTGTTTACTTATAGGCAAACTAGGTCTACAGTATAGTAAATAAAACAATGTATACAGTTCCAACACATTACATGAAAGTGTATACAGTGCAGAGTAGTTTGAAAACCTGTGTCAGGCATACTGAGTTAAAGTTGTGTAAATGATCAGTAAGGGTGCATAAACTGCAATTATATATAGTCAGAGGAAGTGTGAATATTAAAAGGGACACCTAGATGAATTGTATGAATGAACACAGGGGAAGAGGATAGGTGAAACATGGTAATGTACATCAGAAGAGGGGATGTCAATGAAGACAGTTGTAGCATGAACAGTAATCAGATATTGACATGATACAGTATGTACTGCACAGTGATTGTATATTATATGACTGTCACACATAGTGACTTATCAGTGGAGTGGATACTTTGTGATATAAGCATCCACATATGAACAGTGGACAGGACTTATGTCAGAGATGGCATATACAATAGGGATTATCTGTACATTGTGAAGCTGTGCAAAATGAGTTGCCTGAAAATGAATGCATTGTCAGCGTAGGTTTCAGCTAAGTGGGACACACAGTAACAGACCCATGGACAACAGTAGACTGAAGCATGCACAATCAGGGACAATAGAAGAATAATGCCACCAGTAATCCCATTTATTTCACATAACATATGTGTTTGTGAGTGATCATAGATGGTTCTGCAAGAACACATTGTACAACTATTATGAGTTGTCAGCAGTCTCTGAGGAGACTCAAGCATACCTCCCTCAAAATGGGTTCAGAGGGACACTGTTACTGCTGTATTCGAAATAACGCGCGATCCTGGCTAGTTGACAGGTGTGCATATCACTTGGTCTACTCATAGGGGTGTGTGTTGTCCATATTATAATTATCTTGTCTATTGCGTTCATAATGGAATAATCCCCACATGAGTTTCCTTCATGTACTGTGTCATCATTCCATCATGTGTGTTTATACTGTATGCATTATACCAATACCACATTTGGATTCAATGATTGCCCACAATTTGCAGTCCTCCATAAAGCTGGTTGGAGAAAGGATGTGTAAGTCAGTTCTGATGTGTGACATTTAAATAATGGACTGGAAAGTGCCTACCACAGAGCCCTAAAATACAGACCTGGTCACTGGACTCTAGACAGAGGTGACTTCACTCTGAAACATATTTCTCTGTTATGTATGTGTTTCAGTTGTCTACCCACTTGGTGCCATATGTGTTTATGGCCACTTGTGACAGCTTCTCTATAATACCTGACTGCTGATTTGTGTCAAGTCCCTTGGCCAGGTCAAGTTACAGATGTACTTGAAAATGTCATCTTATCAGAATGTCAAGTTTCACAAGATCGAAACCACAATGTCACATAAGCATAACACTGAAAACCCATTACAGCGACTTACACAATGTTGAAAAACACATACTAAAACATCATAAATTCACAACATAGAAAATTACAACATCAAAAGAAGTGCAGTACAGCCAAATACTTTAAAAGTGAATGCACCACTTTAAGAGGCTGTACATAGTACCACAAACATGGCAGACAGTACACACCAGAATCCCAGAGTGTTTCAAAACGAGGAGAGGAGTCGCAATCATGTACTCTAACTGCCTGTCACCCCTATATCTTTTCCCATATCTGACTTTCTCCCAGCTGAGATAATTTTAGCTGACTTTAAACTTAGCCACCATAAAAAACTTGCCATTGCATCAATTTATATCCCTCCTTGAAATAATGTCCCCATTTTAGAACATTTTCTATCCTAGACATCTAAAACTATCCCTTATGAAATCATCATACTAGGAGATGTCAATATTGACTGGCTGCAGATCAATAAAGAATCACCTTCTAACTCTCTCAACCTGTATGGATTCACACAGTTTATCTCTTCTCCTACCCACCTTCATAAATTTTCTTCTACTGGTTCACTTATTGATTGGATACAAGTATCTCACCCTCACCATTACCATAATCCAACCACTCTACCAGACACATTAGGTGACCACCTACCTAGTTCACAGAAACTCTGAACACCTGCATAAAGCACAACAATATAAGGTGACCCATGATCTATCTATTCTCCTGACTCACTAAATCACCTCCTCTCTACTATAAACTGGTCCTTTCTCTCTAATCTCACTCTCAATGAAGCAGTCCTACACTTCAACAACTCCTTTTTATCCATCAACTCCCTTGCCCCCACTAGGAAAACTCGCATCAAATTCAGATATGCCCCACGGGTAACTAAAACTACCCTTGCACTCATGAAGACCAGAGATAAAGCTTGGAAAACTTGGAAAGGTAATAATACCTCTTCCAACCTTATCTCTTACAGGGAACTTAGAAACAAAGCTAAGAAACAAATCAATCTTGGTAAAAAGAACTATTACCAATCCTCACTTAACAATCCCAACTGTAATCCTAAAAAGTTTCTGGAACTCTATCAATAAACCTCTCCCACCTAGTACTGCTACCCCACCCACACCTTATTCTGACAAGACTCCTCTGGAAATAGCAACCCTCCTTAATAAGTTCTTCATTGAAACCATTGAAAACTTAACTGTAACTAACTTCTCCACCCGTACCTCTTTCAATCCATCTACATCTTCATCCACCTCTGATTCACTTCTCTCACCCTAACTTTCATTATCACTATCACCTGTTCCCACCTCTTATATGAAGTTGCTCTTAACTAAACTAAAACCTGGTTCACCCTCAGCTGATAACCTTCCTCCATTATTCCTTAAGCATGCAACTACATTTCTAGATTACCCCATATCTATCCTGATTAATAGATCCATAAAAGAAGGCAAAGTCCCTGAAATTTGGAAGAAATTTTTGTAGTACCTCTTCATAAAGGAGGAAACTACACTGAGCCAACCAATTTCATACCACTTGCCATGCTGTCTCCTCTCTCCAAAATACTGGAAAAGTGTATCCATAAGCAAGTACTTAATCATCTGCTACAAGAAAACCTACTCACACCAACTCAGCATGGCTTCCGCCCCACACATAGCACAGCTACTGCTCTTGTATCCTTTACTAATAACATTGCTCAAGTCATGGATAACAGCAAAATAGCATCAGCCCTCTTTCTGGACCTGTTGAAAGCATTCAACACCGTATCTCATACCATACTTCACCATAAACTCTACAACCTAGGCTTTTCAAACTCCACCACCTCCTGGTTCTGTGATTACCTCACTAATAGACACCAGGCTGTTAGATGGAACTCCTCCTACTCCCCCTTTTTAGCAGTTAAGACAGGGGTCCCACAAGGATCAATATTGGGCCCTCTCCTCTTCAATGTATTTACAAATGACCTTTTCTCATCCTGCCCCCAATCCAATCTTATTCATTATGCTGATGACTGGACCATCATCAACTCTGCTGACAACATAGAAAACCTTCAATCCCTTACACAAAACTCACTCCACTCAGTTGCAAACTGGCTACAATCCAACCAACTCCTGCTAAATGCGAGCAAAACTAAGCTACTACTTTTCCTACCTAAAAATCTGGAACATGCAAAACAGAACTTTTCCGTAACATCCCTTAATGGAACTAAAATTTCTGTTGACACCCAAACAAAACTCCTTGGAGCAATAATTGATGATGAACTTAAATTCAACCATCACGTTCATAGCTCAATAAAAAAGCACACCAAAAACTAGGTCTGCTTTACTGTCACAAAAACTTTCTTTCCTGTGTGTCTAGGCCATCCCTTGCCCAAACCCTGCTTCTACTATCCCTACTCTATGCTTCACTTTTTCTTACCCATCTACAGAGTAACCTAATATCCAAACTAAAAACCATATATAACAAAGTAGCCAGATTTGCTGCAAATCAGCCTTACAAATCCTATCACTGCCTCTTATTAAAGGCTTTACACTAGCCTGAAATTTCCAACTTACTGCCTCAATCCCAACTCCTTATAGCCCACAATATACTAAACAATCCTTAATCCTGCCCATCCCTTGCAAATTCTCTGATACTTTATACTGCTCAACACCCACTGAGATATACTAATCAATCCTTTCTTGAAGTTCATAAGCCAAACTAAACCTTTGGGAAAATACTCTATTGTCACTCAGTTGCAAAAAATTGGAACGCACTCCCTTTAGCCCTCAGACTACCTAAAGACAAAAATGCCTTAAAGAAACAACTTAAATATTTTTTTCCTATCAAATTGGATATGTTCATGCTCTAAACTAATACCCAAGAAACATTCAGGGATAACCTGACTTAACTGTATCACTTCTAGCTCTCTCTTACTACTACCTACACATTTTTCTTTAGATCATATTCTGTACTAGTTAGCTCATGTTACACTCAATTCCCATAATCCCTTATTACTGTTCTTTAATTTATTTAACTTCCAAAGTTCACACAACTTTATCTATATATTTACTTACTTCATGCCTAGTACCTTGGTTCAGCAATGTATTGACCTTAGTCTTACCATATTTCTGCTTAGTTTCTTGCCATAGAACATGAACATTTCCATATATGTATCGTATTGTATTTCTATCCATTCTGTATATATTCCTTTACTGCATGTTATGTAATTACTTCAGAAGTATGTATACTTAAAATGTGATCTGTGTTTATCTTTGTTCTTACTATTTGTTTACTTAAACTTTTTTGGGAGCTTTTCTCCTCGGGTCTCTGCTGAAAAGGGCTTCTAAGAACCCAGACAGACTAACCCGGTTAACAAATGTGAAAATAAATAAATAAAACCTGTACCCTACCACAACATCGCAAAAGGGTAAGGATATAGTCATCACTGATGGCTATGCATATAACCTAGAGAGAACTGTGAACTGCAAAAAAATACTGGTTCTGCAAGTATAAGCATGTGGATAAGTGCAGAGGTAGAGCGGTTGCCATCTCATTGTCTGATGGTGAAAAGCTATGTAAATCCACCACCCATAGTCATACCAGTAATCCAGTTGATGTGGAGAGGTACCTGATGTGCACCGAGCTGAAACAGAAGGCAATGTTATCTAGGGATATGCCATGCCTGGTCATGGATGATGTTATGGAATCCACATCCTTAGAATATGTTTCTAGTCTTCCTAGTCACAAAGCCATTTTACAGCAAGTGGGTAGGATATGTAGAAAGCACAGTAGACCCCAGG
The DNA here is from genome assembly GCF_019279795.1 of Protopterus annectens. Lineage (NCBI taxonomy): Eukaryota > Metazoa > Chordata > Ceratodontiformes > Protopteridae > Protopterus > Protopterus annectens. The sequence goes on along the minus strand of NC_056748.1, from coordinate 259,799,893 downwards.
CATATCCACATCTAACATTGGAAACTGTGTACCTTACTAGGTTTCCACTTAAGGAAAAATGAGTTATAGATACAGCCTCTGACCTAATTGTACTGGTATTTACTACTGTAAGCAATCTGTGTCATCTCGGCCTTCCCACCATCTGGTTCATGGATGGCACATTTTTCTATAAGGTATTATGTGCAGACAGTTATACAGCATACAACGGCTGATAAAATATGGTGGGTATACATAAACTGTGCCATTGATATACTGCCTCATGTCCAGGAAGTCCCATAAAACATATACCATTATGTAGCACTGTGTGTTCCATTTACTGAGTGAATACCAGTTAAAACCAGTGCCAGGTATGTGATGTGTGACTTTGAGACAATGGCTCTTAAAAGAGTTTGTGGCTAAATGTAAGAGGTGTGACATCCAAGGGCTGCTTCTTTCATTTTGGCCAGAATGTGTGGTGGAAGGTACAGGCTTTGGGTTTGTCTGTACTATATAACAGCTCTCAAACATTCCAGGTGGTATTTAAGAGTCTAGTAGCCCTAGTATTGCTAGAGGAGGAAGACGTTCTACCAGCATTCAATACTCTATGGGATGTCTTTCGTATAGAAGAAAAGGATTTGCTGAAGTAATTCAGTGACTGGTATTTACTGTGGAAGGCAAGGAAGTTCACTACCAGGAGAACACCATTTGTCAGATTCTCGCCTTTTTTCCCAATACAGTTCTGGAACATCTTTGCTTTAAATGTCTTGCATCTGCCTAGGACACAAAAGAGTATTGAGGCATAGCAGAGGAGGTTGACGTGTATTTTGGGCTCTAGAGACACAGATCTATCAGTGCTATTGTCAACATTAGCAAGAGAGCAGGATAGGGTAGAAGAACTTTAAATGTGCATGACTGCAGCATGTCCTCCATCACCAAAGAAATGGACATTTCTGTTACAACACTTGCTGAGGCTGTGTTGTGAAACAAAGAAAGCTATTCTGAAGTGAACTTTCTGAAAGCTCTGGCAATCTTGTTGAAGTTGTAACACACATACCCATCCAGGCATAATGGTGAGGACTGTCAGATATCTTTCATATTTGGTTTTCGGTGTTCTACTACTTGTCTCATAATATGGGTGTGCTTAACTTTACAGGATCACTATAGAAGGTACAGTGCAGACCAAGTTTTTGCCACTATGGAAGTTTTCTTTGTATTTAGAGTTTCAAAGTGGTGTAACACATTTTCGGTTTGGATTCAGTGCACTTATACGGGACGGTCAGTGTTTTTGTTGAATAGCATGAGTGGGAGCAGTGGAGTGTGTAACATCTGCCTGTCTATATTCGATGTTGTGAGTTATGATGTTTTAGTGTGTGTTTTCTGAGACTGGGTAAGTCACTTTAGTGGGTGTTCAGTGTTATGCTTATGCGACATTATGGTCTCAATCTTGTGATACTTGATGTTTTCATAAGACAATGTCTTCAGGTAGATCCCAAGTTACTCAGGATTATAGTGTTATTATCATGCATGCCCTTGATAATCTTCTTGAAGACAATTAAGAGATGTAACAGACATTATGTAGCATGAACAAATCAAACATGGGTTTAGTACCTGTGTTTTTTTAGAGAAGGTTTGTGATGACTCCTTGGCCTACCTCACAGATGAGCAGATTCAGGATGGGTGTATAACTCCACTCATCAGGCGATGACCCCCCCCCCCCCACACACACACACAAAGTCAGAAGGATGCATGTTGCTGTACATCCTTCTATGGAAACATAAGCTATCTTGAGGCTGTCCTGACATATGGACCCAACTGTGTCTGGTATGTCAGGTTTTAATTCATGCTATAGGCAACCTGTGATGTTGTCAGAGCCTAACCCTTCTGTGTTATTAGCTATAGAGACCACACATATATACTGCTCTGCTGAGAATAGTAACAGAGTAATGTTCACATGTATATTTTGGCTAATGGCCAGTGGCAGTAGGGTGTGCAACAAACTGTCAGGCAACATACTGTCTATGTCCTCTGGGTGGGTATGTCTGATGACATCCACACACAGATCTGTGCTTTGTTGTGTATTCCATTTAACATTTCATATGTATTGGAAGAAATGATTTGTGACAAGACCTCCATGCAGCTTTGGACATTCATCACATTCCATACACTGTTGCTATGTACCCAGACATACAACTGTACCAATGTTATGTACTTACATTACTTGCACAACATATGCCTATATGTGTTTCATGGGCAAATTGTGTTTGAATGGCCTGATGTCATATCAGGACACATTAGAGAGCAGTTATCTGTGGCTCATGCAGAACATTTCCCGACACAAATGCTTATAGTCACACAATGGTGCTGCTGACCATCTCAATAATCCTTGGGTATAGCAACACAACTGCACATACAATGAATTCCACAAGGTTGCAACTGCATCAAAACATGTGATACATTGGTTGTATATATCACAGAATAACAACTATGTGTATGAGACAAGAATTATGTGACCATGTAATCAACATGAATTGATATTAATGTCATTCACAGAACATTTAATGATGGTATGTAGACACATGCCCACTTGTACCATGCAGCAAGTGTCACTGTGATGGTGGAATGTGAACTGTGTAGAAGGTTGATCTGACCCACTATAAAAATATATGTCCTAATATGCCGCCAATATACATAACAAGTGTAACATTCCATGTCAGCAGTTCTCGGGCGGCATATTACTACAGCTGTTACAGAAGGAGGATGTACTGCAATGGTATCAATAGCCATAAATACATTAGCTCACATCACAGATTGTAAGACCCTTTTGAAATCATACTGTACATCCACACCTCAATATAGCACATATCCATGACAGCAACAATGACATGTCAACCATTCATAGGGTCAAAGGATGTTATTAGGCTAATGGCCAACGTCATATGATATCCTAGCCATTATTATACCCTGTAAAAATCCCTATATCTATATTATGGATGACAGTAAGCCTATTGTGCACATGTGTATACTTATTTGATTGCATTACATCCTGCCACTGTCCATATGAGACAGGTGTACCACACTGTGACAGAATTAGCAATCAGGCATGCAGTAGTCTTGACATAGCTGTGGACTCACATATCATTCTAAAATTGTCAGCATAGTGATTGTTGACTAAACACACAGATGTCTGCAGTAAGAACAGACCACCTGTCTACCTGTTTACACAGTACAGTACTTAACACAAGCACCACAGTACATGTGAGGTTTTCATAGTGTCTGACAACACTTTACAGTGGATGACATCAGCAGTGTCTAGAGAGAAGAAGATGGTAATAGGAGTATCCCACATGCTGGTGAAAAATTCTCTCTTGCATGTCAACCAAGTGAACACATACACACACCAATTTACCACAGTGGGAATGGAACCCCTACCTACCTAGTTACATAGCACAGTACTCAATGCAAGTGCCACGGAACAAGTCTGGCTTTTATAATTCTGCAGGACAAATCATAGTGGATGACATCATTATTGGATGTTTGAGAGTTGATGTTGGGAGGCCTGCATTAAATGGATGTGTAGGCATGTACATCTTCCAAAATATCAGTACTTTATGGGATTGTATTGATGACAGATGGATACACACGCTCTTCTGACTAGACAAAAACACATACACACACACACACACACACACACACATGTTGTTTGAAGGGAGATTAGAACCCCTTCCTAAGTCACCTAATGCAAGTGCCACAGCACAAGTCTGACTTTTGTAATGCTGCAGGACAACTTATAATGGATGGCATCAGCACTGGATATTTGAAAGAAGATGTTGGGAGGCCTGAATGAAATGTGTTAGGTATGTACAACTGTCAAAATATTGGTACTCCATGGCATTATAGAGATGACTGCAGGATACACAGCTATATTCCTCTAACTAGACAAACACGCCCACCAATTGACTGAAGTGATATAAGAACTTCTAAGTACACATACTAGAGAACTCAGTATTTAGAGCAAGCACCACAGCATACGTTTGAGTTTTACAAGGCTGCAGGACAATTTATAGTGGATTACATCATCACTGGATGTTTGAGAGATGATGTTGGGAAGTCTGAAAATATGGATGTGCAGACATACAACTGTCAAAATATTGGTACTCCATGGAATTGTAATAATGACTGCAGGATACAAAGCTATTTTTTTCTGACTAGACAGACACACAAACACACACCAGTTGACTGCAGTGATATAAGAACCTCTAAGTACACTAGAGAGCTCAGTATTTAGAGCAAGCACCACACTCCAAGTCTGATATTTACAATGCTGCAGGTCAATTTATAATGGATTGCATCATCACTGGATGGTTGAGAGAAGATGTTTGGAGGTCTGAATGAAATGGATATGTAGGCATGTACAACTGTCAAAATATTGGTACTCCATGGGATTGTAGTGATGGCTGCATGATATGCAGTTATGCTTTCTTAACTAGACAGACATGCACACACACACCCCAGTTGATTGCAATCAGATTAGAACCCCTATCAAACTAAATGTACTAACTAGAGAACTCAGTACTTAATGCAAGTGCCATGGCACAAGTCTTACTTTTTATAAGGCTTCAGAACAATTTATTATGGATGACATCATCACTGGATGTTGAACAGAAGATGTTGGGAGCCTGTCTAAAATGGATAGCTGACCATGTACAACAGTCAAGATATTAAAGATCTGCATGCTACCAGATTGACGAGTGTGCAAAGTGTAGCATTTGACATGTTTCCAATGTGCAGGTATACCTTACAAATACAGCATTGCATCACTAAAAGTATTGGATAATCTGAATGTGTGCTGTCAGTATAAAAAATCACAATGGAATATAAGAAAGCATTTGTTATTTATTCTGTGGTGTAGTTGATATATTTGTGAATGAGTACTGAGAGACCAAGTTTGAAGTACATGGGTGGAGGTAACAGTTATGTGTTCTTTTCTTAAAAACTGCTTTTCCTTTGTCTTTTTACATGTACTTTCATGGGATGAAGACTAAATGCACAATAAACATAAGTAATACATACAATTGTGCACTTTCAATACTGCACTGCTGAACAGTTGGTTTGCACTATCGATGGTAAAGTGTCAGTACATGGAAGATATACATTTCTACTGATATCTTTGCTTGAGGATATTTAAGAGGTGAGCAAGCACAAGGCCCATTGATAAAATTATGATAATTCTAAGTACTGAGTGTAAAAAACATACCTACTGCTTAACTAACTCTGTGGCAGCAGGTACAAATACATTGAAACATTTCTTTAGAAGCCCATATGATAAAGGATTTGAATCCAGCTGCATCTGATACTTTAAAATATGTACTGATAATGCAATGAAATAATGCCTTATTACATACACTATGTGCTACCTCAGTGCAGCATTTTTAAGTGGCATCGCTTGGAGGTAGCCACATCACTGAAGAGCAGTTCATCATTGCTTGGCACTGATGCTCATTGCCAAACTCTGTGCAAACACAGAGGACAAAAAGTGAAGGGCTCCATTGCTTTCTTTTTTACTTAGATGTGCTGTGTGTGATTCTATTTTTGACCAGATTAAAGGTGTTAAAATGGGGTAGAATTGAGAAATGGGGACAAGCAGGGAGGAGAACAAAGGGAAAGCAATATACGAATGTGCAGGAGGGAGGTAGGAAAGAATCAAAGCTATCCACTTCTTCAACAGTGTAATATGAAAATATATACAGTATATTAACTGAATTTGGGCTGCCACCTGAACAAAGTGGGGTGAAAACAATGCAATCATGTCATATAGCCAATTGGACCAAATCAATTGGGTCAAGGAGACATTTGTGTGAAGTGGAGATCTATGCATGAGATGATATATATATATATATATATATATATATATATATATGGGTCCATGCCATATGGTCGACTGTTCATTTGACTGAAAGTTCATTTGGTCGACAGTTCATTTGATCGACAAGAATTATAGTTGGGGGGCTTCGCCCCCCACACCCCCCCTAACTATATATATCAACTCCAGGGTTGCACAACATTGGGGAAGGGGGCAAATGCTTGTCGATCAAATGAACTGTCGACCAAATTAACTTTCAGTCAAATGAACAGTCGACCATATGAAATGGACCTATATATATATATATATATATATATATATATAATATACTTTTTTTTTTTTTTGTGGGACAGATGCCCATTTTTTTTTTACTTCAGTAAGAGAGGAATGTTGGGTAAGGGAAGTAAGCATTTCTGGGTCAGGTAAGTAGGATAGTGGAGGAAGCAGATCCAAGCAAATAGAACAAACAAGACAAGATACAGGGACAGTGAGGGACATGACAGTTTGGAAGACACCATGATCGGGGTTAAGGAGGGGACAACAGATGCCTATGTCTGTCAAGCATAGGGAGAGTGAGAACCTAGTCTTCACCCACAGGACTGTCATCACTGTCACCTTACTCTGTTGGCTGTTGTATTGCTTGACAAACTTTTCCTATATGTCATGGCTGACAGCAGCCTTTTCATCTACCAGATGCATGCTCCAGTGGTGCTGTCCACGACCATATGCACCAACCCTGGCATCTCCTGGTAGATCATAAAATCCCCACCTCTGCCAGTAATCCCGGAGGGTACTACAGCACCAGCTGCAGGGGTAGTGCTACCTGATGTGGTGGGCCCAGGTAGTATAGTGGCAGCAGAGGCAGTACTGCCAAGTTTGGTCCCAGATGTGCTTGGTGTCAGTGCAGGAGCCAGTAGAGTAGGGCCAGGCTGAGACATAGGGGTTGGCCTACCTCCCTGTGCTGTAAAGCATTCTGTGATTTTTCAGAAATGGATGACGTGGAAATATTTTGACGATACATAGAAAAAAAAAAGAGAGATAAGGGTTGGGTGTGAGAGAAAAAAAACAGATAAAATTATTAACATCAAATGTGACATACAATGTATTATAACACTAATAAAGTATTTTATTTCAGCTTTTACATTTAACTATACTTCTTAATGGCACAGTGGTGCAACAATATCATTGTTGCCTTACAGCAAGAGGTTCTCTGGTTAAATTCTCAGCTTGAGTGCCTTCTGTGCAGAGTCTGCATGCCCTCCCTGCATTCGTGTGAGTTTTCTTTGGGTACTCTGGTTTCCTCCCATGTTATAAAGACATGCATCTGGAACATTTCTTCCTAGGTGTCCACTGAAAATTGGCTTTGTTACAAGTCAGACTTTTCCAGTAAACTGTTCAAATAAATACATAAAATAAAATAAATTAACAACTACAAACTATAAGTAAGGATTGCTGAAAGTAATCCTTGCAAGGTGCATATATTGCACATATGCTTGGTCCAATTATACAGATTAAGTTAACAGCAGGGCATTTATGCCACTTGTATTGAAATTAAATCATGTAATATTTTTAAAGGATTTTACTATATATTTATCACTTGTAGTATTTGAACCCACAACATCTGGCTACAGTATTAGACTTGACTCCTACAGCTGGATTGTGCTACAAACTGAATCATGCATACAAGCTTGTTTTTATAGTTAAGATATGCATGCTTACTTTGCTACAACTGTATAGAAAATAAATAATTTAGCTAACGTAATAGGTCTGTTGTGCTGCATACATATCCATTGCATCTCTCAGTCTCACTAGATGTGCAGCATGAGCCTCTCTATTCACCATAATCTCTGCATTGGCTGTGGAATAGAGAGAAGAGAAGAAGACAGCATTATGCATACCAGTCTTGCCTTTATGCAGCAGTCTATCTACTATAAATACTCTTTATCACTATACGTTTGCTTTGGCACTTATCGGTGTACTCGCAGACATTTATTACAACTATACTTACACAACTGTAGGATGTGAGCCACTGGTTGAGTGTATCCCTCTTTTGCCCTTTCAGATCATTAAAGTGATGCCTCCACTGTTCTCCTGTGTGTGTGGAAAGCCAGTCGCACTGTTGACAGCCTTAGCCAGACTATTTTAAGCCTCAGACTTGTAATGGGAGCTGGTAAAGCTCCCCTGCAAGAGCCTTTGGCTGTGGTGCTTTACAAGGAGTCCATTGAAGATTCTGGATTCCTCAACACCTCACCTCTATGCCCTAAATTGGACACCTTCACTTCTACCACCAGCCAAGTCCAACCAGTAAACAGCAATAATTAAGAATGATATCCTGCCAATGCCTATGTCCTTTACTGGTAGCACACAAACCCAAACAATGATACCAACCACATGTGCACAATGTTAAGCAGAGACCAACAGTGCCAAACAGAGAGGAAAGCAGCTTTTGAAACTGGAATGTTAATCTGACATTTGGCATTAGTTTGAGGGTGGTTTGCTGCTGTAACTGACAGGTGATTCGACTTTGCAGACATGTACCTGGGCCATAAATGTTATGACCTGATGCATTTTTGTTGTGTGGCTTTACCCAGTGATAAAACACATTTTTGCATTGTGGGATTCAAACCTAATTATGAGGGACAAACGTTTTCTTACACATTGGTGATTGTTCATCCTTGCCACAGAAGACATACTCATTATTTACATATAAATCCACAAGGCAGAGTGAGGGGTTAACCATTTATGTGTGTGACCTGACAAGATCCTCAGTTATACATCTATGTGTATACAACTATTATTAAAGTCTGAAGACCATCCAAGGCCACAGAAAATAATTCTGATACAGAAACATATTAGTCAGTATACCTTCACCCACACAAATTCATATGAATTAATTAAAATTGAGTTTACAACCCTGAATAAAATTAGAAGTGCGGAATATTTTTTAATGCAAATTTTAATATAAAGTAGAATGGAACAACATCAAATATATTTGGAATTTGCTGTATTAGAACCCAGAATCATCTGTTTTGCAGCCCTACACTTACACATGCTGCCACAGAAATATTTAAAAACAGTTGGATATTTTCATATTGAATATTAACTTATGTGTGTTAACTGCAGTGCAACACCACTGAACATGTTTGCGTGTTGCCTGACATACCTGATAGAATGTATCCATTTTGAAATCGTCTACTGTTTCCATGATGGAAAGCAAAAAATGCAACAATGTATTTTTTTTTAAATTGAGAATGTCTGCATCCTGTCTGCACGTGTGAGCCATTAGTCAGGTTTGAGCTACATTAAGTGATGTACAAATGTGAGAAGCAAAGCTTAACTTGTTTTATTTATGAAAAATCTATAAAATAAACAACAGTACAAAATACATGTTATCGCTTATAAAAGATTTTTACACAAGTCTGGAAATGAACTCTCACACCGATAAACCTAAAAAAACACAGTAAGGGTATCTTATCCTTTTTTGCCAAAGAAACAGCTTTGCAACAGGAATGAAAATCATTGTGCATAGAAAGCAAGTCCAGAAACATATACAGTATTAACAAGACATATAGCACTTGTACACTTCTGAATTGTTTGGACCCATGTGTTAATTTCAGATGTAGTGCAATGAGTGATCACAGCCATTTATTGTTTGCAGAAATGCAACTCTGTATTATCTTTGTATTGTGTTCATTCTGCTCTTATCTGAGCAGTAATCTGAGACATGTAGTATGTACAGCATTTTGTATCATTGTCCTTAAATGTGTAAGAATATTAAATGGGGAGGTTGGATATTACTGAACAGAAACTGTAAAATGTGTACTCCTTAGTTACACTTAAAACCTTGTTACAATTACTCCTATACTTTGTATATCTGACCTGGCTGATGCACCCACTGGAGGGAAGGGAGTCTGAATTGCTGTTGTGTTTTCTTCTCCCAACCAGTAATCATTCACAGTTGCAATCCATTAGCAACAAAAACTGAGAGAGTGCCTGCACTATGTTTACATCTGGATACATGGAGCCAAGAGTTTGGGATTCACCAATTCTAATGAGTTCACACCTCACTTGCATCTTCACTGTGTTCATAGGCTTGAATCTACCCTATAAAAAGGGAACCGTGTAGCTAGGGAACCTGAAGGTGAGGTAGACTTGTATGTATGAATAATAAAGAAGAAGATTGCTATCACTATGGATTTATATGATCTGAAGACTACTGATCTTGATAGGATATGACTTCATTTTTCAGTTATGTACTCGATTTCCTATCATGTCACAAGGATATATATATATATATATATATATATATATATATATATATATATATATACACACACATTATATATATATATATATATACACACATATATTATCAAATGCTGCTTTTCTCTGTATGCACTTCTTAGAAGTTTACTGATAGCACAGGGATTTTTGTCAGGACATTTTACTTTCTCGTGTGCACAGCTTTATTAACTTTCATCACAAATGTTAATGTTCCAACTGTTTCTCTTTCCACTCTTCTATTATTTCAGTGAAATGTAAATGTCCTATGTTGTGAATGACACAGGGATGTTAGCCTTCTTGGATGGCCCAAAGACACCTCTAGGGGAGTGCTGGTCACAGGTAAAAGTCACTGGCAATTTCATAAAAGTAACTGTTCTGCAGTACAAGTGTACACATGACTTTGGGGCAGTTTATTTGATAGCACTTATAACAATTCACTGCTATTTTATTCCTTTGTTTTGTACAAAAATGTAATTTTCCTGTTTTTGGGGGGTGGGGGAGCCAAGTTCCATTTCTGTGCTGGCACAACCAAAACGTTTTTACAGAGGTTTGCTTTGCTATCGTTGCTTTTTGTTTTGGATCAAACCTTGCTTTGTGTGTGACTGTGGCATGTTACAACCACGTAACCCTTTTTTATATTTGTATAACTGAAAAATGTTTTTGTTTCTCCAGTGGGTAATATTGAAAAACTAATGCTATGTGTTGTATCTAAGCAGGACTTTTATTTATGTGATATTTATGTGTAGTATCCTTTTGTGTTTTCTGTCACCTAGGACTAAGGCAACCAAGTGTCCCAATGGCTGCAAACCTCTCTTTAGTGACAAATAAAACAATGTCATCATCTAAGCATTTAAGCAACATGGTATCTTTCTGCTTGAGAGACGATGTGGGTATATGTCTGAAATAATGCAAATTTGGAACCAGATAGTGAATAAAGTGAATGCTGTTGGAGGACCCAGTAGGACATATGATCAGTTGTGTCATAGGGCCACTGACATGATTTCATCAACTGGGAGGAGAGTAGCTTCAGTTCCCTGTAGAGAGCTTGCTACCTGTGTGGGGGTGGCTGATGCAGAGCCACTACTGACACCAAATGAAAAAGTAATGTCCACTGTCAGAGACCCAGAGAGCTCAGCAGAAAGTGCACAAATGCATGTGATTGATGTTGCTGCTAATGTTTGAGGGAGGACAAGTATAGCACAAGAGGAACTTCCAGGTAGGCTTACGTATGTCAATTTTTAAATATTTCTTGTATAGTAAAATTGAAAGGAATACTTAAACTGGTTTAATATTTTTTTGAGGGGGGAGGGAACTAGTTATAGATTGATACAGTTAACAACACATTCTGGTTCAGTACACATGGGCTTGGGGTGGATGTGTCACTCAAGTTTCAGTTAAATGTATTGTTAATGAACATATAAAGGCCCAAATTCTCCCCCTGTTATTGTGATGATGGTGTCCTTACATTTTGCTTAACTTCTTCCCAGACCATCTTCCCTAGCAAGTGTAGAGTCATCTGCACATGGTAAGCCAAACATTTTTATTTCAGTACTGATGAGTATTTCACAGAAATATTAATTTATCCGTATGTGTAAGGTGGGTGTCAGGACTGTGTGTGTATTGCTGTACCATATGTGATAGTGGCACCAGTGTTAGTTTGTTAGCATATATTAAACTGTAGTAGTAGAGTAGCTATTAATTTATTTCCTGTGTTTATTGCTTATTATTGCAGGTGACCACAACAGTGGAAGTGTAGGACACTTGCCACCTGATCTCAGAGTATTGGCAAACTTTGATGATGATGGTGGCCAAACACAGGCACAGTTGGGGGTGGGGGTGCAGAGATTGAATCTGATACTGAGGTTGACATTCAGCCATCCCCTGTAATTCCACTGAACTCAACCAGTAGGCTTATGCAAACCCATTACAGTGAACCCTCAGATATTGCACAGGTGAAGTATGATCAGGGTAGTGTGGTTACTGTGGCTTCAGTGCCTTTTGACTCTGGCAATAGCTAAAGTGTGGGCAAGGTGTGCAGGAAGGTTGTTACGGGTGGTCAGAGGAGGCCTGCTGTCCATCCTCCACCTGACCCAGGCATGTCTTTCCATGCCACTTGATGCATGTTTAGGACCATCATAGAGGTGAGGCATGTTCTGAAAGGGCCTCCAAGGAAATGCTTAGGGTTGTAGATGTGGCACATGCTGACATGCATCACTGCCTCCACCATGTTGCTGATTCAATGGATTGGATGAATGGCATGTTGGAATGGGCAGTTTCTGTGATGGAACATCTGCTGGGAGAGGGATGGCATCCACATGGATGTAAGTCAGCCACAGCATCTGATGTTAGCCAATTTGTCAGTGCCTGATCATGCTCCTATATTGGCACTATTTCCCCTGCTCCATCAGTGATTGAGGTGTCCACACCCAGATGAGACAGGCCATGGGTTTGTGTTCCTGGGCATATTTGTGAAGAGAGCTCTTCCAACAGGCATCAGTCAAGCTCAGGTAGCAGCAGTGCATCTGACTTTGGATGTGGATGTGCCAGTGGAACTCCTGGCAGAGCCAGTTATCAGGGTCTGGGAAAACAATGATGAGCTGTCTCCTCTACACCCAGATGAGACAGGCCATGGGTTTGTGTTCCTGGGCATATTTGTGAAGAGAGCTCTTCCAACAGGCATCAGTCAAGCACAGGTAGCAGCAGTGCATCTGACTTTGGATGTGGATGTGCCAGTGGAACTCCTGGCAGAGCCAGTTATCCGGGTCTGGGAAAACAATGATGAGCTGTCTCCTCTACAGTGCACAGCTCACACCTGTTCAACATACCAGAATATAGAGCTAGCACAGTGCTTGGCTGTGCTCTTGCAGACACTCACACCAATTTCACCAGGAGTGCCCCTATAGACACACACATATAACAGTTACATGGGTCAGTCGTGATGCTTAAAGCTCATTTGTCTCATTGGCCATTTGGTACTTTATCCAAATGTCTATCTATTTCTCTTACTTACTCACATGCACTCACTACCTTTTGTGTCAGCCTAGGCCTCCTGCTCCCCCCAACACACTCACAACACCCTGTGCAAATGATGACAACAGTGCCATATCCTTGTTTTCTAGCTTTTGGATTCAGGAATACATACATCCTTTGTCTGATGCTCAGGATGCATAGCTGACTTAGTGCTTAGTATATTTGTCTTTGTGATGCTGTTTTACAAATTATATTGTATTCTTATACTTTTTTTGTAATGTGTACATCACTCCCAAACTCTTAGACCAACAAAGCTGAACCAAGCAATAAATAAAAGTGTGACAAAGGTCCAACAGTGAGGAGAGTTTTTAAACATTGTGGTTTTACAAACTTAGACAGTTGATGGAATAACATGTTTTGCATTACAATTTTTATGTTTATTCTGAGGTATATGAAGTCCGAAACTGAAATGTGTGTCATTATTTTCTAACTTAGCTCTTTAATGATTTGCCATTACAAACATACGAGGCCAAAATGTAGACATTAGTGAAAATCTGTACATTTTAGTCATAAGGCCTATTAGCTGATAGACCACACATGTATTCAATTAAGTTAGTGCACATCTTGACGTAAGTGCTGTAAAATTGCCCACGTCATACTTACTTACATTACCAAGTGCCAATATGCAAGGATATGCCACTCACTTGTATTCTTAAACATGTATTTTTCTATTCCAGGTTCAACACATACCTTGGAAATCAAGTAGTTGCAATTGCTTTATTTCAGGGCTGACTCTGTCTTATACAAGCAGTAAACAGCCATTACATGGGTAAGTAAAGGTTGAGAGCATTGCCTGCCATCAATGTTGCTGTATGTATGCACATAGGATGAAGGTTTTAGCCCCATACATGGTTGAGTGTATGTGCTATCCATTCCCTCTTGGCCAGTGCAAAGGCATATTGTGCATGTCTGTCTGCTTACACCCACAGCAGCTGCTGCATCCCCCTCTGACTCACCTGTATGTGTCTGTGGTGACTTTGCCAGTGGTGGTAGGATGTGTGGGCCTTCCCATTGTAGTTCCTACTGAAGCTGTTTTCTCAGGATAGTGTTGTGCAGCATGACTCAAATGGTGAAACTTTCAACTTATGTATGAGGATTGTACTGTAAGGCTCTCCCAGTAGTATCTAAGCACCAGAATCGTGACTTCAGCAGCCCAAACACATGCTCCATGATATTTCTTGTTTGAGCATGCACCTCATTATAGTGTTCTTTATTTGGTATGTGTGCATTTCTGATGGGCATCATCAGCCACAGTTTCAGTGCATAACCTGCATCCCCCCAAGTAAATGACCCTGTGTGATATCCCCCTAGTAATCATCTCATACAGTTGACAGCTGTGCCAATATGCAAGTCATGGTAACTGCCTGGGTTGCCAGCACACACATTCAGGATGATTCCCTTAGCATTAAAGATGATCTGGCAGTTAATCTAGTGGTACCACTTCCTATATATGTACACCCTTCCCTGTTCCCCATGTGGTGCTTTGATTTCTACATGTGTACAGTCTATGGTACCAGGGTAGTGTGCTACAGGGTAGTACTCCTGAATAGTTCTGTCTCTGTCCTCATCTGTATGGAGGAATATATATGTACCCACTGGCATGTTGCAGCATTGCATTCAGGGATTGATGGGGGGGATCCTGGATGCTGATGCCTGTGATACCCCCAGCATGTCCCCTGTTGGTCTCTGGAAGGTACCTGTAGCTAAAATCCTTAGTGCTGCACATACCTTAGTTTCCACTGGTATGGGTTCCCCTCAATTTGCCCTTGCTATAAGTTAGGATGACAATGGTTGCAGAGTTCCTGTAGTGTGTCTCTGTCCACCCTGTAGCATGCTATAATTTCCACCTCATGCAGATTATGAAAAGTTAAATGGGGTCTATACTCCCTTCTCCTTCTTGGCTGTTGTCTATTAGTAGCAGCAACAGCATAGACATGGGCCTGCTGCACATTCACATGAATAACAGTAACAGCAGCCCCTAACATACTTTCCATGTAGCCTAGTTTCCATGGCAGTATTCAAATAGGATTCGTAATTCACAGGGAAAACCAGCACGGAGTCTTCACAGTTGCTTTATAGCTTGTTGAATTGCTCCTCCATTTTGGATTGGTTGATTAGCATACACTTCAGCTGCTTATGTTGTAACTAGCATGCCACAATGTTTATCTTGTTTGAATGGCTCTGTATGGCATGTAGAGTGGCTTACTGAATGGTTTTAGCAGACCATGTAGGCTATATTAAATTTGCACCATAGTTTTTTTAGTCATAGTACATCAAGATTATGTAACATTCTTCCCCTAAGGATTAGGGAATGTGGAACCTTGATTTTTTTGTAAATCAGCTAGAGAATTGGGGTCTATATCAGTCCGTCGAAATGACTGATGATCGAATACCAGATATTTGAACTGTGAAGTTCGAACAATGATTATCGTGAAGCCGCAGAACACCGTCTTATTTCCCAGGGAAAGAATTAGGTGGGCCGTTTCTGTGGCTTTGCTATTATCAGGACTGTGGTGGAAAGTTATGGGACGGGTTCAGGTAAGTGTGCGATTGTGTGGACGTTAGGGTGCAGGTTAGGGCATGGGTGAGGTGGGTATGCGATAGTGACCGACTTTAGGGTTAGGGCGGGATAGGTCAGTTAGGGTTAGGGCGCGGGTCAGGTGAGTGTGCTATAGTGACGGACCTTAGGGTTAGGGTTTGGGTTAAGGTAAGTGGATAGGTAGTAGTGTATGTACAGTTTAGTGTAGGGTTAGATGTAGGATTTTAAGTGTGTGTGTGTGTGTGGATTGATTTTTTTTGGTGTTCTTGTGTTGTGTGTGTGTTTCTTGGAACAGCAATTTTTTTTTCCATGGGGAAAAAAAAATGCTGTTCTAATACTTCGATGTTTGTGCAATTTGTGGTTTGATGTTCGAACATATGGTGTTTGAACTTCACCCATTTCGGTGAACTGATATAGACCCAGAGAATTGTATTGGAAAGAGAAATATATAGGAGACTGCCATATTAAAAGGTCAAGCTGACCCATGCCAGCAAGGTATTAACTTTGTAACTATGTAATCCTATCCTACCAGAAATAATTAGTCAGTTTTCATTGTTTCATGTTAAAGCTACTCATTCTACTCCATTCATTCTGTTTGGCAACTTTGATACTCCCAAGAAAGTATATCTTTTTCCATGTTCTGTATTTCAACTTCTATATAGGATATTACCTCTAGTGATAAAAGGTTTATATCCAAGTGTTAGATATCACCAGACAATATATTATGTTTTTCCTTCTATTAAATAACTGAAGTGATGATAGGGGATACTGCCAGCTATGCCAGGAGAAGTGGGGCAGTGGATGAGTAACATATGACAGCACAGCTAGCTGGAATTTTGTAAATAATTATGTTATTTGTATATCAAACATCTGCATACAGGCTTGCGTTGAAAAATGTATTTGCAAAGCTACTTGTGTTAAAATGCATCAATAGTGTACCCTGCTGGAAAGAAAAGAAATGTACATGCATTACTGTAACATAATTAAATGCATATGTTTTAACAACTGATACTGGAAGGGAAGAGGGTAATCACAATGCAGCTGCAGCAAACTTTGAAAAAGTGTTGAATTAAATTAAGCCATAAAGATTGTATCTTACAGTTCTGGTTGCAGCCATAGACAAAATGTCTAGGAAACCAAGTATTAGGAATCCTTCTTTATTGTCTCTAGCAGGGAGCTAATTGCTACTGTGGCAGAGTAGAGGTTTGAAATTGTTTTTTGACTTCCAGGAGCAGCAGTAGATTTCAGCAAAGCTCTATCTGTGTGTATGGTAACACATAGGTGTTAAATCGTGACAGCTTCTAGCAATGGGGGTTGCATGGGGACCAGCAGTCAGATGACCAGATGTATGTGATGTCATACAGAATAATGTTTTAATATTAGAGGAGACCAAAGTCTCAGGAGCAGTCTGTTCTTGGAACCTGACAAAGGAGGAAGACCACTCGTCAACTTATTTTTGCCTTGTGCTAGTAAGTGGCCAGGGATAGTAATTCTTTAAATCAGTTAGGAAAATATTGTGAGAAAAGTTAAGTATTGTTTTTTCTGTAACTGTGTGAATCTTTCCAGCTGTGTTATTTTTTTATTAGTTCCTGTAACTGAAACTCTGGTGTTTACTGTAAATAGATATTTAGTATTTTTTGTTGTTTTATTATTTAATATTGACTAAATATAAATTTCTCATTGTGGCTGGACCTTTTAGAAAAATATTTAAGTTTTGAGAATATTTGCATGTATTTATTTGGTGATTATTATGACCCCTCCTGAAAACCTTGCTGCTGGTCAAACTACCATTTGTACTAATATTAATCACTCAGTATACTTGGATACCCTTTTAAGAGCCTTATAGTAAGTGACTGGTGGCAGTGACTCTACCTTATACTCTAGGCAAGGTTGGTAGAGTGGGTAATCTATGTCAGCCTTTCCCAGGTATGTGTGTGAAAATTATCTCTCAAAGAGTGTGTATTGTTAGCTACTTGGAGCAGGGACACGATGCACTGGTTTCACTGAGAGGGTGTTGGAGGACTTGGCTTGGATGCAAGGCTGGGTGGGGAGCTTTACTGGGAACCTGGAGAGAGACAGAGAGAGAGAGAGAAACCCAGACCCTGGGCTGAGTGTGTTCCCTGTGTACTCTTAAGGGAAACTGTGCTTGATACAGAGAGGTCTACATCTGGAAATACTGAATGTATCAATTTGTATTCCAAGTGAACATCCCTCTCATCTGGTAGTAAAACTTTATTTATATTTGGGGTTCTATCTATCCTCTGGATTTTAGGACCATGTATGCCAGGCATAAGGTCCATATTGACAGAGGAGGCTAAATAAATCCTTGGTTGAAGGATGGTCTTTTCATTCTTCTTAGAATGAATCAGGTATAATTAGAACAGCAACTAAACTATAGTAGTTACAGATTAGTGAGTTACTCCTGTCAAGTATGGGTTTATTTTATAAATGTTGCTTTTTGTCTCTGTATTCATATATGATGTGTATTGACCACTGCTGTATTACTATAAGTATTGCTACAAGCTGTTTTCATATTGCTGTGTTTTATAAATTAACAAAAATATTTTAAAAAGGATAGCAGATAAACTGTAATAGTTACAGCACAATCTTATTTCATGTGTAGATTTTGTTCCCAAGATGTAAGTTTTTGTTTTAGTGTATATTGCATATTAATATGTATAGTGTAACTGTTGTAAGTATTAATGATACAGTTTACTTTATGTTCATTTTTATTTATAAACTAATAATACTATTCAAATAGTTTATGTTTTTCACTATAAATGTTTTCTAAATTAAGTTATTTCTGCTACATCCAATGAAAATAGCTTCTTCACTTTCAGAACTGCCAGGTTAAAAAAAGGAAAAAGAAAATAAATCAAATAAATAAATACATGAAAAGCAAGCAAACAAACAACTAAATAAGATACAGTGACAAGACAGCCATCGTCTCTGATGCCTTCTTTTTGTGCTGGAATTTTGGTAATTTGCTATTTTCTCCCTAAACTTGATGTAATGACTAGACTCACAAAATGTGCATAATAAGTTGGGTGTAATACCACCATTTCTGTTTTGGTAATGAAGTCACTGGCTCTCTCCTTTTAGTGATAATGTCATTTGGTGGTTTATCTCCATACTGACAAGTCACCTACAACCGGTCTTATCCATGACCTCATTTTACATACTTACTTAGTCATGTTAACATTTCTGTCATGAATGACCTTTTTTCTTATCTTCACCTTAATTTATCTCTGTCACACCAATGTTATTATTTATATGGCTAGACATAGATCATCATTCATTTTCTGGGATTCCGGAGACTGGCTATGGTTCTTGCTGCCCCTTTAGTGCCTTTTTAGGGAAGGTTCAAATGACAAATTCTCCACTATAACAGGAACAGGCAAGCAAAAACTGAGGGTGATGCTACTCAGTGCTAGAAGTCTAAATCTCAAAATGCACTCACTCGAGGCATTCCTTAAAATGGAGAACATCGATATCTGTGCAGTGACTGAGACCTGGTTCAAGGCTCCAGAGGACACCCCTGCACTACCAGGCTATAACTCGTACCACACTTTTCGGCCATGTAACCTGGACCGGAACACCAAAGGTGGAGGTGTGTCCATGTTTATTAAGGATATCCACATCTCCAGGCTAGTTGCTCAGCATAATGCATCCGAGGTTATCCAAGTGCAACTAACTCGGAGCAAAACTGAAATCCAAATTGTAGCTTGCTACAGATCCCCCACCATGTCCCAGGATTCCCACTCCTCTTTTCTTGATGTACTGGAAAATATTAGGGTTCAAACAAACACCCCAATAATGGGTGATTTCAACTACCCCACCATTAACTGGGAAAATTACTCATTACCAACTCCTTCACTCAATGCTTTCTGGAATTCATAAACTCCAATGCCCTGGATCAACTTACCCACACCCCCACCAGGGGCAACAATATCCTAGCTCTAGTCATTACCCACATGAGTGACCGGTGTTCCACACCTGAAGTCAATGCCTCATTGGTCCGATCCGACCATAAGCTAATCACCATAGATATCCACATCCTGACCCCCCCCCCCCCATTAAGGAAACCAAGGTAAAAAATTTATCCAAAGCTAACTTCATGCTTCTTAAGACAGAAGTGGTGAACTTCATGACACCCATGCAGATGGACAATACAGTTATGACTACTGAATCCTACACAATTAGCACTTACATGAGTGCATGGATCGTGCTACCCCAAACAGAACCAAGATGCTATCCTCCAAAAAAAGAAAGCCAATCTGGTGGTCCCCTGCCATAAACAAACTGTACAACAGAAGGAAGAAACTGTTGCAAAACAGAGTAAAATTCCATGAGTGGAAGAGCTCCCTGGTCAGCCTCAGTAAGAAGCTGTGATCCCTGATAAAATCCCCCATAGCTAATTATGAAAACAAAATCGCCACTGATTCTAAAGGCAACCACAAAGCATTCTATAGCTATGTCAAGAATCTCAATGGCAACACTCAGATCTGCCCTGAGTTACAGCAAAATGGCACTAAATATACAGACCCAACTGATATTGCCAACATCCTGGCAGATATGTTCAGTGCTAACTTTACCCCAGTCTCACTCCCTAAAGGGCCGATCTCTATACCAGAAGAATGCAAAGTTCCTGTAATCACGGCTGCACAGGTAAAAAACAAACTCTCCAAAGCCAAGAACACAGCATCCATGGGACCAGACAACATCCCAGGCTGCATTCTACATGGACTACAGAATGAACTGGCACCCCAACTAAGTACCATGTTCAATCATAGCCTCACCTCAGGCTTTGTGCCCGCTGAATGGCGCACAGTGACGGTTATCCCACTCCACAAGGTAGGAGCCACCACGGACCCTGGGAACTACCACCCCATTAGCCGGACGAGCCTGGTCTACAAGGCCATGGAACTTATAAACAAAGACATTGGTAATCTCCAAACTCTGGACCCCACCCAGTTCAGGTTTGTAAAAGGCAGATCATGTCTCCTAAACCTGATAGACTTCTTTGAAGCAGTCACCAAAGCCATAGATGAGGGTAAGGTGGTTCACACAGCCTATATAGATCTTGCCAAGGCTTTCAACACCATCCCCCACTCTGGAATTATAGATAAACTCACTAATCTAGGTATAAATACCTTTGTCACAAGATGGGTTGCCAACTGGCTCACTGACAGAACCCACACTGTGAAAGTAGCAGACTCCAAATCTGACTTCAGACCAGTGACAAGTGGAGTACCACAGGGTTCAGTCCTGGGTCCTCTCCTGTTTGGTATCTACTTCCCAGACGTACAGGCTAACACAGAAGGTCTTTGGCTAATGAAGTTCACAGATGACTGCAAACTTGGAGCCATAATCGAAACTCCTAACGATGTGGACATCCTACAAAAGGGCCTCACTGAGACAGATGCCTGGCGTCAAAGCCATGGCCTCATGCACAATGCCAAAATGTGCAGTGTCATCCCCTTTGGTAAAAACTCTGTACCCATGAACTACAACATAGGCAGTAGTATACTTAACACTGAAAGTGTGATAAGAAACCTTGGGACACAGGTGGACAGTAGTCTCTCCTTTGATAATCACATTGCCACAGTAGTCAGGAAATCCTTCTATGTGGCACACCTCATCACAAAAGGTTTCTCATCCAGAAAAAAAGAGGTCATTGTTCCCTTCTACTCATCACTCATTAGATCCATTATAGAGTACAACGCTCCTTTTGGTATGTACCTCACAGGACATCTACAACAACTGGAAAAGCCGCAGAAATACCTCACAAAGAGGACTACCGGCCTCAAACAGATGCCCTACGCAGACCGTCTCAAAAAACTCCAGCTTTACTCCATTGCATATCACCTTCTCAGAGGTGATCTCTGCCTAACATACAAAGCTATGTCAAACCCAGAGATGTTGGACATGCCCCACTTAAAGAAATCCCAATCCCTCCGAGCTACACGCTCTAGGGACATAAACCTTGTCACCACAATAAACAGAACATGCCGGAGGGATAGATTCCTGTCCCAGAGACTTCCTATACTCTGGAATAAACTATCTATCTATATCAAACAAAGCTCCTTATTAGCACTCTTCAAGAAAAATCTTGATGATTGGATGGGAAATAGGAAATTCACCCCGGGGATCACCTCTGTGGCTCTGCTCGACAGTGGTACAGGAAAGCAATTTTCTTGGGTGGCAAAAGCCAGGGTACTTTTTTGGCTGGGCTTGTATAGGCCCCTAGGGCCAGTAGCCTAGTACCTACCTATGAACCTATTAATGATGTAATATTGGACCATTAAAAAAATGAACATGACATGTTCCTGACCATTCTTCTGCCTTCAGCTTTGCATTTCATTATATATTCTCTTATTCCTATGGGAATTTTCTTGGAATAATGATAGCTTATTATATTACCTGTACATGTCCTTTACTAGATGCTTTCAAATGTCTATATATGGGGTTATTATTGTCTCATCTCAAACTACAGAAGTTGTGTGAGGCACTGATATACTTTTACTGCTGCATTTTTATGTATGCATGTGTACAGCTTTAGCTGTTTACTTATTTTCAATGGAAAATGTGGTCTGCTATATACTACTACTCATTGCAGTATTTATCAAACAAATTGTAGTTGTATATTACAGAATATGTCTGCAATACCAGGTAATTGGGTTTTAACTGCAAGATTATATGTAGTTAACATTTGTTTTCTTTGCAGCTTTCGTCATGGACATGTATGCACAATGAGAATGTTATTTGTGTGAGGGTGCCGAAGATTAGTTTGGATGGATTTCTCATTTATCCTCTGTTATGTGACTATTAAGTTAGTAGATATAAGTTAGGGATGGTAAGGGAAGTTTACCGTCTGCAAAAGGACTATATAAGAAACAATTACTTTGATCTCTATAAGTGGTTGGTAAGTCCATTGTTTTATTGATCAGCAGTGATCAAAGTGTTCTATTTGAGTGATTATGCCTTAGTTGATCATACTGGCTGTGTAACTGCATGCACATGCAATGGATTTTTTCTTGTAGGTCTGTCCAGATAGCTAATCTTTATAAAAACTTAAATGATAAATAAATATTGATGGAAAGCCTTTGTAGCCTTCCATAATACAGTGACATAATCTTACAAAATATCAGAAATCTACACCTGCCAGCATGAACACTGAAAGGAATAGAATTTTAACAAAGGTACACTTGACTAAGGAAGTAGGCATGTTATAATACAGGACGACCTCACCAAACACTGGCATGGTTTAAGCATTAATCTCAAGTCAGATGGTAGCATTATAGGACTCCATGCATTCCAGTTTCTTGACCACTTCCTTGAAGAGGCATATAAAAACTGTATAAAACCAAAAACAGTTTTTTCAGTAGAGATGTAAAATGTTCAGATTTGCAAAGAATCTATATTTTTTCAGTAAAGATGCAATAAAGTTTGAAAATGAAAATTCATAGATTAATAGGTATACCCTAGACAAACGACCAATGGGGCCCTTAAATGCCAAGACGCACACCCCAAATGTGACCCACAAATTTGATTTATATTTAATTTGTAGGGGGTAATTTCCTGACTGCCTCTGTCCATCAGAGACATAGGACCCAGACCAGGGGTAAATTTCTTATTACCCATCCATAGGTTCAAGTAGGACAAATAGGGATAGGAAGGAACTCTGATTCACAGCATGAGAAGCCTGTTCGAGAGAACGAGAATTCTCTAAGAATCATATCTGTCTCTCCAACATGTCCTATTTATGTTGCAATCAACATTTAGGCA
This sequence comes from Protopterus annectens, assembly GCF_019279795.1. Lineage (NCBI taxonomy): Eukaryota > Metazoa > Chordata > Ceratodontiformes > Protopteridae > Protopterus > Protopterus annectens. The sequence continues at coordinate 259,776,413 of NC_056748.1, read as the reverse complement.
TTTTAACCTAGTAGTTCTGATGCTGTTTGTTTTGCAGATGTGCAAAAGATTCATCAAAACAGGGTCCAGGGATGCCTTTTATGCCAGGCAAAGAAAACCTCTCAGTAGTCTATATGGGTCTAAGTAAAGAGAGGGCTTTGAGGTGATCAAGGAAGCTTTGTAGATGTTTCAGCTGCTGCATGTGTCAGATTGGGTACATACTGAAGGAGGCATTATAATCTATGATGGGCCTGATGAGGGCCGAGTCCAGCGGTATGATTACCTCTGAGGACCTAGATACCATACCTTTTTTATGAGCTGAGCAACACAGAAGGATTTTCTTGGGACCTTGGACACATGACAGTCAACGGCACGAGGTCCTAGATCCCCGAGTAGTAAATCAACCTTTAATAGTGTTTTATTGATAACATAGCAACCCAGGATGGCAGATTTCCCAAACATGTACTATAATGCATTTTTTGAGTTGAGTTTTAAGCTATGGCTTTGGCATCAAGTGTTTGTCCATATTAGACCTTCCTGAAGGGTGTTCTTATCTTGCGGATTATTTAATGACTGCTCCCAGTTTGCAGTCATCTGCAAACTTGGTTAGGCAAAGGCCTTTGACATTAGCTTTGACATCTGAGAAGTCAATGCCAAAGAGGAGTGGGCCTTGCACTGAGCCCTGGGGGCCATCACTGGTGACCAGCCTCATGGTGGAGGTGGCCTCTAACCTTCTGGGTCATATCAGTGAGCCAGCTAGCTATCCAACACGTCATAGGTTCATACTAGGCTATTTGCCCTAGGGCATTTATAAGCCTAGCCAGAATGTGTTTGGCTTTCGCCACCCATTTTAAATTTATTTTGCTATGCCCTTTTTCGAGGTTAGTATACTGTGCCTCTGTCTAACAGTGACACAGAAGTGATACCCGGGGTAAACCTACGATCTCCCATCCACTCATCAAGATTACTCTTGAAGAGAGTCAATGAGGGACTCTGCCTAACCTGGACTGGGATTTTATTCCAGAGTGAAGGGAGCCTCTGGGTTATGAATCTGTCCCTCCAGCATGTCCTATTTATTTCAGTGCTGAGGTTCAAGTCTCTCGAGCGCGTAGCATGATGGGATTTGGATTTTCTGAGGTGCAGCATGTCCATTAATACTGGGTTGGACATGGCTTTATACATCAGGCACAGGTCGCCTCTGAACAGGCGGTATGCCACTGAGTAGAGCTGGAGTTTCTTTAACCGGGCAGCATATGGTATCTGTTTGAGCCCTTTGATCCTCTTGGTGAGGTACTTTTGGGGTCTTTCCAGTTGCTGCAGGTGTCTGGTAAGGTACATCCCAAAAGGGGCATTGTACTCAATTATGGGCCTGATGAGGGATGAGTAAAGAGGCACGATGACCTCCCCTGATCTAGATGTGAATCCCTTCATGATTAGGTTGGCTATATAAAATGTTTTTCTAACCACTTTGGCCACGTGGTTGTCAAATGAGAGATTGCTATCAACTTGGGTCAAAGGTCCCTAATTACTTCTTCTGTACTTAATGGATTACCACCTATGTGGTAATTTGTGGGCACTTTGTTTTTGCCAAGGGGATGACTATACACTTTTTGGCATTTAGCTTGAGGCCATGGCTCTGGCACCAGTTGTCTGTTTCTATGAGGCCCTTTTGGAGGATGCTTGTGTCGGCTGGAGAGTCAATTATGGCGCCCAGTTTGCAGTCATCTGCGAACTTGGTCAGCCACAGTCCTTCCGTGTTGACCTGTATCTCCGTGAAATATATACCGAACAAGAGAGGTCCCAGGACTGAGCCTTGTGGGACGCCACTTGTAACTGGTTTGGAGTCTGACATGGCTCCAGCAATTCTAACCATGTAGGTTCTGTCCTTGAGCCAGTTTGAAATCCATCTAGTGACATAGGGGTTTATATTTAAGCTGGTGAGCTTATCTATAATGCCCGAGTGGGGTATTGTATCGAAGGCTTTTGCGAGGTCCAGGTAGGCTGTGTGGACCACCTTCCCCTCGTCAATAGCCTTGGTGACTGTTTCAAAGAAATCAACCAGGTTTAAGAGGCAGGATCTGCCCTTAACAAAGCCGAACTGGGTAGGATCCAGTGTCTGTAGGTCCCCAATATCTTTATTTATGATGTCCATGATGATCCTTTCCATAGATTTGCAGACCAAGCTAGTCAGGCTTATGGGGCGATAGTTTCCAGGATCCGTTGAGGCACCACCTTTATGGAGAGGGACCACTGTTGCTGTACGCCACTCTTTGGGCACATATCTTGTAGTAAGGCTGAGATTGAACAGTAGTTTTATGTTTGGGTTTAGCTCTTCTTGGAGTTCATGTAGGACGGAGCCCAGGACACCATCTGGTCCCATTGATGCTGTGTTTTTTGCTTTGGAGAGGGCGGCTCTTACCTGAGCATCTGAGATGTCAGGGGGGCAGAACTCTGCTAGGATAGATATTTGCCTTTTTGGTGGGGAGGGGGGGGGGAGTTTGCGCTGAACCTGTCAGCTAGGATGTTGGCAATGTCTGTGGGTTCAGTGTATTTTTTGTCATTTTGGACTAATTCAGAGCATATCTGGGAATTACCACCCAGGTTCCTAACATAACTAAAGAAAGCCTTGTGATTATCCTTAGTGTCCTGTGCAATTTTTCTCGCAAAGCTGGCGTTAGACAATTTTATGAGTGCCCGTAGTTTTTTGCTAATACTGATCAGTGATGCCTTCCCATTTTGGGATTTTGCTCTATCATTTAGTAGCTCCCTCCTTCTATTGTACAATTTGTTTATGGCTGGGGTCCACCAGACAGGACGTCTGCCTTTGGAGGATTGGGTCTTGGTTTTATTTGGGATCGCATGATCCATGCATTCCTGAAGGTGTTCATAGAATGTGTTTATAAAGGATTCTGTGGTCTGGGCTGTATTTTCCACAGGCCCGGGGGCTTTGAAGGATTCCACCTCGGTTTTGAGGAGTGTGAAATTTGCTTTAGTGAAGTTTTTCACTGTGGTTTTCTGGGCAGGGGGTGGGGTTGGGATGTAAATATCCAGTGAGATTAGTTTATGGTCTGATCTTACCAGTGAGGGATACACTTTTGGTCTGGAGCATAGAGTCCCCATGTTGGTGATGATCAGGTCCAGTATGTTTTCCCCTCTTGTGGGAGTGGTAACAAGTTGTTCCATAGCATTTGAGTTGATAAATTCTAGGAACCTTTGGGCTAGGGTGTTGGAGCTAGAGTAATTCTCCCAGTCTATGTTTGGGTAGGTGAAGTCGCCCAATATAATGGTGTTTGGAGAGACCTTCATATTTTCCAGTGTTCTCAGAAAGGCCGAGAGGGGTTCCTGGGTTTGGGAGGGTGATCTGTAGCAGGCTATAAACTGGAAGGCAGTTTTACCCACTGTTAGTTGCACATGGATAGTCTCTGATGCTTCGTGCTTTGCCACCAACCTGGAGGTGTGGGTATCTTTGATGAATATCGATACTCCCCCTCCTTTTGTGGTTCGATCCAAGTTTTGGGGCCGAAAAGCATAGTATGAGGTATAACCTGGTAGTGCTGGGGTGCTCTCGGGGGCCCTGAACTAGGTTTCTGTTACTGCACAGATATTGATGTTCTCCATGCTAAGGAGAGTTTCGAGTGCGTGCATCTTGAGGTTTAGACTTCTGACGTTGAGTAGCATTACTCTTAGTTTCTTATCCCTTGTGATACGTATGGAGGTGGGTTTGTCTTTTGAGCCTTGCCTAAAAAAGCCACTATGGGGGTAGCAAGAGCCTTTGCCAATATCTGAAAGCCCAGGAGTGACAGGTGCAAGCCGTCCCTAGCGAAGCATCGTGGCTTGTCGAACATATCATCCCAAGCTGACAGGCATTGGATCCCCTTTGAATGACACCAGTACTTAAGCCAATTGTTGAAATTGATCATCTTGTCTTCATATTGTGGCATCATTCTTGGTGAGGGTAAGATGCTACTCAAGGTCAGGGTCATACCGGCCTGGGCTGCATGCTCAGACAGCTCCTTTATGTCTCTTTTCATGTAGTCCAGGGAGGTACGTCTCAGGTCATTCACACCAGCATGGACAATGACTAAGTCATATTTGTACTTGCCTTGGAGTGACCTGAGTGCTTGTGTTATGTGGCGGATCCTAGCACCCGACAGGCTGCTCACCATGACCCTCTCCTTGTTCAGCCTGGTGAGCGGGACGTCAGTGTGCCTGACGATAGAGTCACCTTTTACAAGTGTATCAGGTGTGTTGTTTAGTCTTAAGGGCTGTGACTGTTCAGCACACTGGCTTTGTGAGATATGTTTTGCACGTGTTTTGTTTTGGGGTAGTGGTTGCTTGGGTGTCTGCCTTGGAGGTCTCTGCTGCTTATGCAGATCTTTATTTAGAGCATCTGAGTATGTTTTTGTGTGATTATGTGTTTGGTTTGCTGTCATGTTAGGTCTATGTGAGACTGGAATTGTAGTGAGTGTGGTTTCCTTCTCCTCCTGACTGGTTATGCCAGCACTGAGTTGAGAGAGCTTAGCCTCCAGTTTGGCTATATGGTTGCATCTCTCACATGTGTTGGAATTTGTTGGGAGGAGGAGGAGAGGGTTGTCTGTGTACATGAGGCAGTTGTAACATTGCCTCAAGATTCCCAGATTCACCAGCTGGACTGGAGAGGAGATTGACAACTGACCTTTGGACATGCTAGAATAATATTGGGAATTCCTTAATAATTGAAAACAAGGGCCAGTGGGGAGTGAGGGTGTAGTGCTTTTAATTTTTAGTGCTGACTTATATAATTGCTTTAGCGAGCAAGTGCCAGGTAACTTATGGGTTTATACCTAGCTTTCTAAGTTTGTTGACAATGCCAAAGTGCAGTATTGTAGAAAATGATCTAGATAGGTAGTATGCATGGTTTTCACTTCATCCATTGCCTTTGTGACCTTTTCAAAGAAGTCTACAAGATTCATGACCTTCCTTTGATAAAGACGAATGAGAATGAATCCGGGGTCTGGAGGTCTCCCATGTAATTGTTGATAATTTCCATGAAAATTCTTTCCATGAATTTGGAAATAAGACTAGTCAAATTAATGAGTCTGTTGTTTTCAGGATCTGTTGAAGATCCTCCCTTATGAAGGGAGATGACCAGCATGAGATTCATGTGGAATAACGCCTGTTTTAAGACTATAGTTAAATAAGACCCCAGTTGTATTTTAGACTATCCAGAAGGCATCCTGGGATGCTATCAGGGCCCACTGAGGCCATGTTCTTGGCTATAGTGACTGCAGCCAGTACATCCACACTGGTTATAGTTAGAGGGGTTATGTTTGAGAGTATTATTGGGGGGATAGTTGGGGGTGAGAGGGGGTAAAGTTGAAACTGAATTTGCTAACAGATTTGCTGTATCACCAGGCCCATTGAATGTGGCACCATAAATCACAAGTTCAGCACATTGCTGTGTGCACCATTGAGATTTCTGACATAGCTGTAAAAGGTCTTATGGTTATATTTCACCTGGGAGGTTATCATAACCTGAAAGTTGGTTTTGATTGACCTAATAAGCCCTCTTAGCTGTCTATTTACTTTTAGAGAGTTTTTTTTTTCTTTATGGGAATTACCATCCCTGATTTTTGCCTTATTTTTTCCCTTTCATTGTATATCCTTTTTAATTTGGGATACCACCTGGGTGATTTATTTCCAGGGCTAGTTCTGGACCTACTTCTGGTGGGTACAGCAGCATCTATGCAGCCATTAACATGGTTATGCAGAGTTTTTGAGAACAATTCAGCATAGGCTTTTTTGTTCTCAATGTTTGGAGGGATACTGAATTTTGACAAACCATCTCTTAATAACAGGTAATTTGCCTTAGAACAACTGTTACTCATTTTAGTGGGATTATGCAGTTGATTTTGATTTCAAACGAGACAGATTTATGGTTGGACTTTACTAGGGAGGATGAGACATTGGGGGAGGTGCAGTGTTCTTCCCTGTTTGTGAGCACTAGGTCCAGTATGTTGGAGCCTCTAGTGGGTGCATTCACTATTTGGTTAAGGGTGTTTGTATTTACGAAGTCCAGAAATCTCCTTGCCTTAGAGTTGAGTCTGTGTAGGATTCCCAATATACAGAGGGATAATTTAAGTTTCCCATGTGTAGGGTGTTAGCTTGGATGGTATGTGTCTCCATTAGGTTCAAGTATGCATTGTGAACTTCTTCGGACGTGGAGGGTGACCTGTAGCTGGCTAGGATATGGTACGGGTTTTGTCTATGGTTATCTGTACATGGAGTTACTCCAGCACACCATCCTGTTTGACCACCCTAGAGGTTTGCTTGTTTTTGATGTATATTGATCCCCCTTTATGCAGAGAGATGACTGTTGCTGTCTATCAGGACAAAGTGTAGAAGGCACTGAAACCTTGCACTGCCGGTGTACTCTCTGCTGACTTAAACCATGCCTCGGTACCTGCACAGATATTCTCTTTTGTAAAGAGGGCTTGGAGGGAGTGTAGTTTTTTTATTTAGGCTCCTGGTATTGAACAGTAGCACCTTCAGGATCTGTTGAGTTAATGTTATGTCAATAGGTTTGTCAGAGGTTCATAGAAGATTACTAGGCTAACAAGGCTATAAATCTAGCCAATATAACCCAATTTTACCCAATATATGGCCTTAGGGGCAAGAGGATGACATGTATGTGTGGCTGGGCTGTGCACTAAGTATCTTACAGATTGCCCCTAGCCATAAGGGATATAGGTAGTACCCCAGTTGTGAATTCGATTGACCCAAATTGCTTTTGAAGAGGTCCAGGGAAGGGCTCTGTTTAATGTGAACAGGAAGCCACTTCCAAAGAGGGGGCAATCTCTGAGAAACATATCAGTCAGCAACTCAAACATAACATGCTGGAGAGACAAAGTTTAGATCCCTGGATCAGGTGACCCTCATGCAGCTTGACTTGTGGATGTGCAGCTGCTCCATCAGGGTTGGATTTGTGAGTGCCTTGTAGGTCAGGTATAGGTCACCCCTTGATAATCAGTTGTAAACAGATAGGGCTTTTAGTCTATCTGCATAGGTCACATTGTTTAGACCCTGTATTTTCTTTGTGAGGAACCTCTGAGCTCAGTCCAGTTGCTGTAAGTGCATTGTACTCAATTACTGGTCTAAAAAGGGTTGAGTACAGCAGGACTATAACTTCCTTGGATCTGGATGCCATACCTTTGCTTATAAGTTGTGCCACATAAAAGAACTTCCTCACCACTGTGGACACATGGTCAAATTTCAGGCTACTATCTTTCTGGGTACCTAGATTTCTCACCTCCGAGTCTACTGTTAGAGGTGTGCTATCAATGTTGTAATTTGTGGGCTACATGACTTCTCAAAGGGTATGAACATGCATTTTTCACATTTAATTTTAGGCCATGGTTCTGGTGCCAATCATTTGTCTGAACTAGACCTTGCTGAAGTGTATATACATCATTGGGGGATTCAATGATTCCCCCCAGCTTGCAGTCTTCAGCAAACTTTGTCATCTAGTGGCTGGCTTTTCACATTTACTTTGACTTCATAGAAGTATATTCCAAACAGGACTTTTCCCAGCACTGAGCCCTGTGACACACCACTAGCAAATGGCCTCTTGCTGGATCTGGATTCACCCACTTTAACCACATGTCCTGTCCATGAGACAAATGGCTATCCATCTGGTAATGTAGGGATTTAAGCCCACCTGTTTTGGAAGTTCATTTATAATAATTGAGTGGGGAATTGTGTCAAATGCCTTAAGCAGGTCAAGGTAAGATGGTATGCACTGTTTTACTGTCATCCATGGCCTTAGTAATTTTTTCAAAGAAATCCACCAGATTCAGTAGGCATGACCTGCCCTTGACAGCCTAATTGGGTTGGGTCCAGTGTCTGGAGGTTTCCTATATCATTATTTATCAGTTTCATGATTATTCTTTCTGTGGCCTTACATATAAGACTAGTCAAACTTATAGGTCTGTAATTTCCTTGGCCAATAGATGGTCCCCCTTTATGCAAAGAGATGACTGTTGCTGTCCTCAACTCTATCAGGACAAAAAGTCTGGAGACTTTGGTTAAATAGAGATCTCAATGCACCTAATAAGGTCCTGATTTATGCTAATTAAGAGGCAACCTAGTATATTGTAAGGCCTCACTGAAGCTGTGTTTCTAGCTCTAGAGAGTGCAGTGGCAACCTTTTCTTTTGTGATAGTTGGCAGTGGAGTGGTGGAGGATATTTCTCTGAGGAAAACTGGGGGTAATGGGGAGGTGAAATTTGAGATTAATTTGTCAGCCGGCAGATTTGCTACATCTTCCAGCTGAATATAGGTTAATTTGGCATTGCCTAAAAAAGGCACTATGGTGACAGACAAAGTCTTAGCTAATATTCAAAAGCCTAGTGGGGAAAGGTGCAAATCATCCTTGGCAAAGCAACATGGTCTGCTGATCATGTCCTTCCAAACTAACCAATATTGGATTCCCTTACAATGACACCAGAAAGGCAGCCAGTTTTTGAAACAAATACCATCTGAGACACATAGTCTGAAAGCTTCATAATGTCTCTCTTCATAAATTCCAGGGAGTTACATCTCAGGTCATTTACACCTACATGGACTGTGATGGAATCATAGTGATACCTGTGGTGTAATGACTTGCATGCATGGTGATTTGGCAGATCCTGGCTTTGGATAAGCAACTGACAGTTATCTACTCCTTGTTCAGCCAAGGTAGAGGGGTATCAGTATATCTTACAATTTTGTTACTATGATGAGAGTCCTAGGAAGTCTGTTTGTTTGCCTTAGGGACTTAGTGTTTGAGGATCCACTGAGAGTGACAGTATGTGTGGTGCTAGGTGTTGTTTTTTTCTGAATGCCTTTGGGTTTGCTGAGACATAACTTTGACAGCGGGTGGTCTGGAGATGGTTTAAGTACTGTGTCCCTTCTCTGTTCATCTACACTGTCCAATCAGTCAGTTTCCAATTTCCTCTGGAAATATTCTGTAGTGTTTATGAATCTTTATACTAATGGAAGATGAGAAGTTGAAGAAAGATTGCTTTTAAGTGCCTCAGCATATGTTAGTCTATGTGTTTGTTGCATACTATGTAAGGTGGGTATTGTGTGTATGGGGTTTTGACAACCTGATGTGTACTTGTATGCAAGAGTTTAGCCTCCAATGTCATTGTGTAAGTACACCTCACACATGCCATGTCTTCTTCTTTAAGGATTAAGTGGTTGCCATTAAACATGAGACCATTGCTGTATTGTCTCAAGATGCCCATATCTGGTAAGCTGGCTACAGAGAAGTTAGAAAATTGCATATTCATAATTTCCAGTTCTTTGATTTGTGAGCTACAAGTGGGGGTGTGTTGGGTTAGAAGACTATTAAGGGTGCTTTGTTTTTGCAGACTAAAGGTGATTTATTGGGGCAGATTAAGCTAAACAGTACTAAATTCTACTAACATTAATGCTTATAAAATATAGAATTCTAGGTATTGCCATTCAAGGCCAAACTAGCTGCTCTAAGCTTGTTAGGGCACAAGGTGTTTGCACTATGTTGCTGCCTTACAGGTTATAGTTTTATGGATTATTGTACAGAGAAAATTTACTTTTTAGTTGTTTGTTACTGCACAGACATGCAGAATTAATAGCAGCACAGAAAAAAAAAAACACAAATAAAACTAAATAATGAGCCCTCTGGCCAATAAAATGACTACACTATGAGTTCTTATATGTATTTCCCAACTTAGACAGACTGTACAAATACCTTTTGCCACAAGATGAATAAACTCAGTCCTCTTTATGTAAAAACACAGTAGAAGAGATCCACAAGTGCAATACTAACACACATCACTTAAACAAGTAGCTGGAATTCCCTTACTGAAGATAATTTCAAACCAGTAACAGTGAGAGGAAATACATGAAACAGGAAGCAAAAGCGATCACTGAAAATAACTTGTGTGATTTAACAGTCAAAGTACTTAACTTTACCTGGATGGCACTTGATACAAGTAAAACACTTCTGGAATGCAGACTAGGACTACAAGCTCTGCTGAGCTCAAGGAGAGCAAGCAGATGACAGTACAGTAGAGAGTCGATTATTGGAACGTCAATTATCAAAAATGTCAATTATCAGAACCAGCCTTCCAAAGTTTTCGGGTAGGAAAAAATCATAAAGTCTGAATATGTAAACACTACGTATTCAGTTAAGCATGTTTTTTGAGCTTGTAGCCAGCTCGTGTGTGAAAAATATTCTTTATTGTTAATCACTGAATGAAGTGTATTCCTGCGTGCAGAAAAAAGCAAGATTTTAGACATTTTTATCTGGTTCACTTATATATTTCATTATGAAACAGTTTGCTTATCCAAACTACCCTAGGTCCCACTTAGATTGGGTAATCGACTCTCCACTGTATGTAGAAAAATAGTACTAAACGTATTTTATTTTCAGGATGAAACTGGAAAGTGAAACTGCTTCTTCCTAGTCGTATTAACAGAGCTCGTTTCCAAACAAAAGCTATGATATTTTTGTTTTGTAGTTGTCGCCTCACAGTAAGACGTTGTCCTGTTCGATTCTCAGCTAGAGCGTCTTCTGTGTGGAGACATACGTGAATGGGCGTACCTTCGTTGAAGGTTGCGCATCAGGGCCGGCAACTCAGCACGTATAAATTTACTGCCAATTATTAGCGGACCGGAGTTCCGCTGTGGCGACCCCTAACCGGGAAAAGCCAAAAGACACAACGACAACAAGAAGGAATTAAGATTTCAGATCTGACTCCATCTCAGAAAGTAAGAAGTCAGTATTTCTGTACCTAATCCACAAAGAAGAAATAATTTAAAATTATTGTGCTAAATGAATATTTGCAAGAGTTGCATAATTTTAGAACTCTCCTCTGAAGATGCTTTAAGTACTGTGGCCTTTCTCTTTTCAGCTAAACTGTTTAATCACTCAGTCTCCAGTAGTAGTAGTAGTAGTCTATATGAATTTTTACATTGATGGAAGATAAGTTGAAGAAAGTTGGCTCCTAGAATCAGGGCACATGTGTCTTATCAACATTGATTGTTGGGCTGCAACTTTTAATTTGTTTATTAATGTATTTAAGGCTGATTGTGCTAAGCAGGTGAATTTTATCTGTTGGCATCATCCTTTCAAAGGAAGTAAAACATTGTAGCTTTAACTACTGCATTTTATGATATTGCTGTGTTCTTATTTTTAAAATGTACATTAATTTTTACTCTTAGTATACAGACTAACATGGCTGGAAAAAACAGGATGAGGGCTGTGGTACTAAAATAAACTATTAAATTGTACTGGAATACACACACACACACTCGATCAAATCACAAACCTCTACGTGTGTGTGTGTGTGTGTGTGTGTAGTCAACAGCTGTTTTGCTGACCACATATAGTCAACTAAGGAGATGATTAGCAGGTGTGCAAGATCGTCCATTTCCTATTTCCTGGGAATGAGGAATATGCCTTTACCTCAATGTTGTGCAATCTCAGAGTTAGTACATTTAATTAGTGGGGTGTGGGAAATACGGCTTAAGAGAAGAAATGAGCATAGAAACATTGGATAGGGAGTGGACCAGCATGTTTCATTGAGTGCAAACTCCATGAATTTTTGTCTGGATGAAACAAGGTAGTCAAATCTTCAACTTGAAATTAAAAAAAAAACTCTGTTGCTGATGGTGGGAAAAACAGAAAATCACAAAGAAAGGTCATCACTGCTGGTACTCAACTAGATACTACATGAGAAGAGATCTTCTTTGGACAGCAACAATCAGGGGTTGTAACATGAGGAGCTGAATTCATATTTGTACATCATACACCCTTAAAAATCAGTAAGCATTAAGGTAATGCATAAGGAGTACAGATCTTCATGTTTTATATGTTCAAGCATTTCTTATGCTTTTGCTACAGTAAATGAATGTATGCACATTTTTAAGGCACTGTGTGACCACAGTATGAACACCTTTACCAAGTACATAAAGTCCAATTCACAGTCTAGTTATACTGCAAACAATTTACTACTGTACTGGCCTCTTCCTGTATCAAAATTACTTCAGTTTTATTGTTTTAACCGGAGATTGATGTTAGGGGGAATAATAGATAGATAGATAGATAGATAGATAGATAGATAGATAGATAGATAGATAGATAGATAGATAGATAGATAGATAGATTTGAGTATATTAGAACATATACTGTCAGCATTCAAGATAAAACAGATTCCCCAAGGTAAGTTGCTTGTCAGAGGGATAATTGATCAAAATTATTCCTGATATTCTTTATACTCTGTTGAAGGACATGGATAACAAATGGGAAATTTTCCAAACATTCGTAGCCCTTGATAATGTTGTGTTAAAGGAGAAGGTTTCTTGTATTCAAATTAATGTCTCCAAAGTCTGGAATGTTATCCCTACTAGATTCAGACAACAAACTGAGGTAGCAACATCCCTGACCTGGTCATTACTAACATAGGTGATCCTTGCTCTATACCAATAGTCAACATTTCCCTGGTTAGATCTGATCACAAACTAACCACCTTGGAAATCCACACCCCCCCCCCTGCAAAGGTAACAACCATGAAAAACTTCTCCAAAGCTAACTATGGGCTCCTAAAAACAGATGTGGCTAACTTCAGGGCACCCATGCAATTGGAGAACAGCTGCATGATCGCCAAATCATACACTAATGCCCTGTATGAACATGTACACAAATGCATAAATCTCGCCATACCTAATAGAACCAATATGCTGTCCTTTGAAAAAAAGGAAGCCAAACTGGTGGTCCCCTGCCATAAACAAACTCTACAACAGAAGGAGGAAACTGATGCGAAATAAGGTGAAGTCCCAAGACTGGAAAAACTCCCATATCAGCCTCAACAAAAAGATGAGTTCCCTCATCAAATCCTCTAAAGCTAGCTATGAAAACAAAATTGCAGCATATAGTAAAGACAACCACAAGGCCTTCTATAGTTATGTAAAGAATCTCCACGGCAATACCCAAATTTGCTCGGAGCTGTTGCACAATGGCACCTCTCATACAAAGTCAATAGATATTGCAATATACAGGCTGACAGATTCAGTGCCAACTTCATCCCTCCCCCCAAAGGATCAGTCACAATAACAGTAGATTACCAGGCACCCAGTATTACTGCTGCACTGGTTAAAACAGCACTGTTCAGGGTCAAAAATGCAGCTTCTATGGGACCTGACAGTATCCCTGGCTGTGTTCTACATGAACTACAGAATGAACTGGCACCTCACCTGTGTGCCCTGTTCAATCACAGTCTCACATCAGGCTTTGTCCCTACCAAATGGCACACTGCTACAGTCATCCCTCTCCACAAAGGAGGAGCAGCTACAGACCCTGGGAACTATCGCCCAATTAGCCTGACAAGTCTGATATGCAAAGGTATGGAACACATCATGGACCTAATAAACAAGGATATAGGGAATCTCCAAACTCTGGATCCCACACAGTTTGGTTTTGTGAAGGACAGATCATGCCTGTTCAACCTGATTGACTTCTTTGATTCAGTCACCAGAGGTGTGGATGAAGGCAAGGTGGTTCATACAGCCTACCTTGATCATCTGGCCAAGGCTTTTGATACCATTCCCCACTCAGGAATCATAGAAAAACTCACTAAGCTAGGCATCAACCCCTATATCACTAGGGTAGGTTCAAACTGGCTTACAGATAGAACCCGCAGTGTGAAAGTAGCTGACTCCAAGTCAGACTGATTACCAGTCACGAGTGGAGTCTCACAGGGTTCAGTCCTGGGTCCTCTTTTGTTTGGTATCTACTTCTCTGAAGGCCAGGCCAATACAAATGGACTCTGGCTGACAAAGTTTGCAGACAATTGCAAGTTGGGAGTCGTAATTAACTCCCAACTGATGTTGACATCCTACAGAAAGGCCTCACTGAGACCAATGACTGGTGTCAGAAACATAGCTTTAATGCCAAAAAATGTGTCGTCATCCCCTTTGGGAAAAACCCAGTTCCCATTAATGACTACATCGATGATAGTCCACCGAACACAGAAGGCATTATAAGAGATCTGGGAACACAGGTTGACAGCAACCTCTCTTTTGATCACCACACTGCCACAGTGGTCAGAAAGTCCTTCTATGTGGCACATCTCATTACTAAGGATTTTGCATCCAGGAAGAAAGAGGTCATTGTCTCTCTCTACTCTTCCCTCATTAGGCCAATCATTGAGTACAATGCTCCATTTGGCATGTACCTCACTAGACACCTGCAACAACTGTAGAGGCCTCAAAAGTACCCCACAAAGAGGATCATATGCCTTAAACACTTGTCCTATATGGACAGACCCAAAAAACTCCAACTATTCTCTGTGTCATATCGCTTACTTAGAGGAGATCTCTGCTTCACTTATAAAGCCATGTCTGATCCAGCTCTTTTAGAAATGCTACATCTAAAGAAATCCCAATCCCTCCATACTACATGCTCCAGAAACCTCAACCACATTGCCACAATCAACAGAACAAGCTGGAGGGACAGGTTCATAACCTAGAGACTGCCCATGCTATGGAACAGACTTCCCATACATGTCAAGCGGAGTGCCTCGCTGGCCCTCCTCAAGAGAAATCTTGATGAGTGTATGAGAATAGAAAATTCACCCTGGGATCACTCCAGTGGCTCTACGTGACAGAGGCACTGGGAACTAAGGTTGGATGGCATGATTCCAGGGTAATCCTATGGGCTAGGCTTGTAAAGGCTCCAGGGCCATTAGCCTAGTACCTATTAACCTATGACAAATCCAGATTAAAAAATGTGTTAAAACAACACATTAAAACAATAGACTCTGCTCTGGCATCTCTCTAGGCTAGACTATCTAGGCTCTGACATACCTACATTACCCCTATATACTGTAACAAAGGAATTTTTCCATATACATCTGTTACTGTCTACAACTTTGCCCTTACTGCCACTTCTACTGTTTCTACTCACCCCTGACAATTTCTTTCCCTCCAGCAAAATACCAACTCATACTACCTTCTATGCCTATCTCAGCTTCACTACAACTTTCTTTATCTCTATATCAGCTGATAAATGTATCATGAAAGGTTAAAATCTCAAAAGAGAGAATCACAAATGCAGAACAAAAAAAAAAGCGAATCACAAAACACTGAATGACTCATAAGAGCAAAAAAAAATGAATACTTCTTCTTGACTAAAAAAAACCTCTTTATCAGTAAATGACAGCTACAAGACTGAGATCAGTTGTTGTCTTGGCAGTGGTACTGATAGGGAAAGGGTTTTACTAACATAACATGTAGGGTTAGTGTTAGGGTCAGGGGTAAAGTTAGGGTTACAGTTAAGGTTAGCATACATAAGTAAGGAGAGGAGGAGGTTTCACAAAAGGAAAACAAAACTCCAAAAACCTGGAAACATAGGGATAAGCAGAACAAATAAAAGAATGAAAACGTATTCCAAATCACAGAGCTTTTGGTATCTACCCTTCATTAATGTATAATACACAAATTCAAACATTCATTTAAGTACCTAATTTACATCACATGACACAGCCCAATCACCTTATCTAACATAATTAAAAGAGAGGTAAGGTAAGTTTGCCTGCTCAACAACACAAGATACAGGGTTTGAGTCTCACAAGGGGTAACTGGCTAGGCTTAAAATGGCTCACAAGGGCAGTTAGCCTAGTACTAATCTATGAACCTATGAACCTATACATGCCTCTATAAAAATACATGTCTCTATGAAAAATACATTTCTGCAAAAGTTATATACATTTCTATGAAAAAAGCTCTGTAAAAAAGTATACATAGATAGGTATAACCTTTATTAAAACTGTTTCTATAAAGCACATACCGCTATGAAAATGTATCTCTAAAAACCTCTAAAAAATATATACATATATGTTTATAAAACATATATAAATATAAATATACCTATTATTAATCACTTCTGAGTTAAACAAACACGCACACACACACAAAACATGCACAACACTGAATCTATCTCTTTCACCTAGTCTTAACCTAACCCACGAATATGTGCACATACACACCCCACTGCTATAACACAGTTTTTTCTATCTTCACAACCACCACTTTTTTCATTCAAACATTAGTTTTCCTGCACATTCCTGCTTACCTACACTATATAAAATTAAATTCAACCATATGTGGTTCACACAAATGAACGTTTAGCCATTTGTGCATTCTCTCTTTTTTTTGCATCCATAAAAAGTTTTCAACCAAATGAGTATTCAACCTTTTGAGTTACAACCTTATAAACAAGTATACACACTACTCACATGCTTCACACATCCTCTCTGCTTTCTACTCATATCTCACCTACCTCCTGTCTCCTATTTCTTTAACCCATAAATGTAAAATTGCAAACTGTAGTTTTACACCTCACTGTAAGACAATTTGTCATGTACTAATATATAATGACTCTATACCGATCATGGATTTCTGTACTATAGCTGCCATTCAGTTGTTGTAATCCGTATGGAAACTTTAAGCTTTATATTTTTCTGTTTTATAAAACTGCCTGTTTTGTAATTGGAATGTTTTACCCTGGGTCCCGTTGGAAAGAGGCTACATGATCCCAGTTTGACTATCCCAGTCAAGGAAAACAATAAATAAGTAAATAATTAGGCTGAAATTGTCCTTAGTATTATTAATGCCTGCTAGTGTTATGTTGGATGGTGGTGATGACACATCAGGAGAATCTGTTTCACACTAACTGTTTAGCACATGAATATCAGACTTAAAACAAGAAATAAGTTTAATTGTAGTATATAATTTTAATATGTGGATAACATATGGCATATATAATTATATAATTTTAGTACAATAATAATAACTGTAATACAAGTTTTATACTCACACATTATAAAGACTAACAGATTATGAATATTTTTCTTCCCCATTTTATTGATAATGAACAATGCAATAAAACCTGCAATAAGATCCAGCAGTGCAGTAATAACCGATACATCATTGAACATTGTTATCAATATGTACTGTTTTTTTCTTTCCTTACTACATTCCCCATCTCTTGCACCTTTCTCCATTTTTCCTGCTTCCACATTGTCACAGCATGTTCTTACCCTTGCCTTCCCTATATCCCCCTTTAACCTCTCTGTATATAATTCCACTTTATTTTGATTATTTAAAAATCGGTAATAGTGAAAACCATTGTCCCTTACCTGAAAAATAAACTTCCTCACCACCCTTCATTTGAAAAGTGTCACTTCTGCTCCATCTTTCCATTTATACCTTCAGCTCTAATATCATGTCAATAGATGAAAGTAACTTTCAGCGAGTTTCAATTCACTGAAGCAAACTCACTGAAAGCCACTTTCTAAGAACACTAAAGTAAGGTATTTATTACAATGCAACTGCATCCCCCATGATGGCGGGCATCCCCACACATCCCATATTTATTTATTTGTATGTTCAGAAAAGAATGAGATAAAGAATAAACTGCATTAGAGGTGAACATCACATTCCCCATGCTTGATTCATACAGCTAGCATACAAACAATGCATTGCCTGTTAATATGCTCACCTTTTTTTTTTTCCATCTTTGATAACGCCCATTGCTCCCCAGTCAACTCAACTTCTTATAAGTTCCCAGTCTCCTCCTTAATTTCCTCACTCACCTTCTGCGTACTCCATTACCCATTGCCTGTCTTAAATGTGCATCTTACTCCTCCCTCACCTTTTGCACATGTAACTTCTAACTTCCCAGATCCCTTCTGCCCCAATTATCGTGTCAACCTCCTTAATTTCATTTTCTGCATTATCATCACAATCATTTATTTCCTATCAAGAATCATAAAAAATGTTCCCCTTTTAACCACATTATTAATCCCTCTGACCTTCTGCATCCATATCTGAACTTCCCAAACCTCACCCCCTTCCCTCATACCACTCTGCCACTTCTGCAGAGGTTGGGCCATTTGAGCCCTTTGGTTGGGCCATGCAAGTTGTCTAAGCCCCTGCACCCCCAGCAGATTATGTTGCCAGATGATCCCAGATGTATACCCAACAACACTCAGGCAGGACTTCAGAAATCACTGCTGGCTCTGGTCCAGTCCTTCTCCCTAATTTAACTTTCACCTTTCTTATCCCATCTACTCTGTCTGCACTCTGAGGAAAAATCTATGCCTGCCACTCTGATGGACATCCTGATTATTTGCAAACCAAACAGCACCAGAATGACCTGTTCTAAAGACTTAAACCTTGCCTGTGATATAAATTGCTAAAGAGACAGGTATGTATTTCAGAAACTACCCCTTCTCTGGAACAGGATTTCCCATCCATGTGAAGCAGTTCCTTTCTAAAGCAATTCAAGTGTAACTTGGACAATTGGATGGAAAACAGGAAATTCATCCTAACTACTCCATGTTTATAGGATTTGTCTCTTACTATGTTCTCACTATCTGCTGCCATCTTTCCCTCATCTCTTTTGCCTCTTCACTTGCTGTTTTCCTTTCTTCTAATGGACATTAGAACCAACAAAGAAAGGTTTGACCCAGTTGTACTGATGTATATCTAGAAGTGCCTGTTCATTCTCTGAACAAGTCGAGTGAATGACAAAATTAATGAGAAGAGACAAAATGAATCCCTTAAAAAAAACTACATCACCTGTACAGATTGACAGATAATTCCTGGACTCTCCATGTTTTTTCCAGTTTCCTTTGCGTTGATTTACAGCTTGCTTGATTATTTTTGTTTTCTGTGTGCAATTTATTCAAGAGTCCAGAAATTATCAGTCAGTCTCTACAGGCAGTATATGTTTTTAAGGGATTTAACTTCATACAGCAGTGACTTCCAAAGGATTCCCTCCATTGAGTAGGAATCAGACTTTATTTATTTATTTGCAGTTGGTTTACCAGGATAGTCCATTGGGCCATTTGAACCCATTTTCAATGGAGTCCTGGGGAGAAAAGCTCCAATAGCACTCTAGGTTACAATAGTTTAAAGATTATATTTATACAAAGGTTGCAGTTTTGAACAAGACCTTTACAATTAATACAGCAAACATTGCAAGTAATACACACTAGTGATGAGGTTGGAGTTAAAACTGACTGGCAATGGAACATTGCATTGTACAGCTGAGAGGCATTTCTTCTTAGGAACATACAGTTCATAGTTACAGTCTGATTAATTGTTTACAAATCGCATATAAGTAGCAGCAGTCTGATGCATTATTTACAACTAACATATAAGTACTGGAATAAAAGTATATGGAGAGATGAATAGAAGGAGAAAGTATTAGATGAGAATAAGATCGAGGGAGAAGTGAGAAAGAGAGAAAGAAGGAATCTAAGGCATTGAATGAAGTGAAAAAGGGGTTTGCTTTCCATAGAATGAATGGAACAGGAGTTTGATATCATTTGTTATGTGGAGAGAGCAGGAGCATTCCCATTGGGATATTAGGTGTGAGTGAAGAGATTTTTTAAAAGAGTAATGGTTAGAAGTGGTACGAATGGAAGGTGGTAGGGAGTTCCAGAGACGTGCTAAACCATAAGATAGAAGATTTTTGCCTGGTGGACAAGATGGTTTGTACACTTCTATTAGATTTTGATTATTGGACCTTAGTACTCGATCAGGAAGAAAGAGAGGGAAGGACAGAGGGTGGGGTTAAAAATGAGCTTATGTACAAGAGTTAGTTGTGTATAGATGAATTGATTTGGTAGTTCTAGCCATTTCAGTTTTTGGAGAGAAGGGCAGTGATGGGAGGACGACTTTTGGCTGGTAGCAAATTTGGCAATTTTGTTATAGCAGGAGGAAAGTTGAGATTTAAGAGAGGATTGTAGGTTAGTGAGAAGAGGAGTTCCATAGAGAAGGGAGGGGATAAGAAAGGAAGTAGAGAGAGTTACTTTAGTGGCAGGGGTAAGGTAGTGATTTTGTCGGTAGAGCATGCCTAGTTTTTGATGGGTCTTTTTGATGTTTAGTTGTAAGTGGGAATGGAATTTAAGCTGGTTGTCAATTTGGACCCCAAGTAATTTGGTCTCTGATACCAGTTCCAGAGGTATATTGTTTTGGCTAGTGATAGTGAAGGAGTTAAAGTTGAATGAGGTAGTTTTAGAGGGAGTAAATACCATTAGTTTGGTTTTAGAGGCATTTAATACAAGGTGGTTTCTTTTCATCCATTGCTCAGTGGTTGAAAAAGCTTCTTGAGTAAGTTTTAGGAGTACAGGGGTAGATGTGGCAGAGCAGATGATAGTTGAATCATCTGCATATTGGATGATATTTGAGAAAGGAACAGAGTTCTGGAAATAATTTATAAATATATTAAAAAGAAGAGGACCTAACATGGATCCTTGGGGGACTCCGGTTGGGGTATTAAGAAATGAGGAGGTGGCCTTTTTTCCATTTTACTGCTTGATATCGGTTAGATAAGTAGCTGGAAAACCAATTCAAGGAAGAAGGGGATAGGTTAAGTTTAGAGAGTTTAGTTAAAAGCAGGCTATGAGAGATAGTATCGAAGGCTTTAGAAAGGTCAAGTAGTAGGGTGGAAACAATAAGGCCAGAATCCCGGGCTTTATTAATAGTTTCAAGGAAGGAGAGGAGGGCAGTCATAGTACTGTGACATGGCCTGAATCCATGTTGTGTGGGTGTTAGTAGGGTGGAAACAATAAGGCCAGAGTCCCGGGCTTTATTAATAGTTTCAAGGAAGGAGAGGAGGGCAGTCATAGTACTGTGATTTGGCCTGAATCCATGTTGTGTGGGTGTTAGAAGCTGATTATCTAAGAGGTGTGGAAGGAGTTGTTGTTGTATACATTTTTCTAAGAGTTTAGAGATGGGAGACAGGATAGCAATGGGACGGAAGTTGGTAACATTATTATTGTTGCCTCCTTTATGTAATGGTATAATGAAGGCCTTTTTCCAAATTTTGGGTACTATGCATTGCTGGATTGAACGGTTAATTAGAATGCTAATGGGGTAGGTGACTGCTTCAGCGGCTAGACAGAGAAAATAAGCAGGGATATCATCTGGAGCATTGGAGCATGGCTTCAATTTCTGGAGGAGTTTTTTTATAGTAAAAGTGGGAATTGGTTTTAATGAGAAGGGAGGACACTGGGAAGTGTGGGAAGTAGGGGAAGGAGATGGAGAGGGGTGAGTGATAGGACAAGAAGGGGTGAAGGACTGTGAGTTAGTGGGGGAGAGTGAAGGAGTGGTGGAAGAACAGGGAAAAGTAATGGTAGAGGAGGGAGGAGGTGATGTGGAGATTGTGGTGGTATTAGAGAAAGAAGAAGTAAGTTTAGAGATAGAGTCAATGAAAAAAGTGTTAAATTGGGTTGCTAAGTCAGTGTCAGTAGCATTTGGGTCAGGGGAGGTGGTGTCTAGTTTGCCGGGGTTAAGGAGAGTGGAGATACCTTTCTAGAATTTCTGAGGGTTAGTTTTGTTGTTGTTTTGTAGTGTGGAAAAAAAGTTTTGTCGGTCGGAAATGATGAGTTTTTTTACTTTATTTCGAAGGATTTTCTATTCAAGAAGGGTGAGGGGGGACCTATTTTTTAGGTAAAGAGCCCAGGCTTTATCTCTTTGCCTCATAATAGTTAGTGTGTTTTTAGTAAGCCAAGCAGCTGTTTTAGTTTTTATTCTCTTTGTCGTTATGGGAGCATGGTGGTCTAGAATTTTTAGGAATAAGGTGTTAAAGTGAGCAACTGCGTTGTCGAGAGGTAATGTTTTTAGACAGTTCCAGTTTATAGCTTTTAGAGAGTTAGTGAAGGATGTTGTGTTAAAGTTTTTTTGGTTACGTATGGTAATATAGTTGTGGGAACGATGTAAGGATAAATGGAGTCGGTATGTAAAGATAGGAAGATGGTCACTAAGAGGATCCAGAAGAGTACCCCTGTCAGGGAAGTATTGAGGATGTGAGACTAGAATCCAGTCCAAAATACTGCCACTGGAGAGGTTTTTTGAGGGATGTGTTATAGAGTTAATTAGTTGTGAAAAGTTGTAGAGGTTGATGTTAAGTGGGTTTGTAGATTGAATGGAAGCCCAGTTAATATTCACATCTCCTAGGATTATTGTTTCATTACTGATGTTGGTGGAGAGCCAAGAGAGGATGTGTTCAAGAGTAGAAATATTATCCCCTGGGGTGATGTAGAGGGAAGCTATACATATGTGCTTATGTTTGTTAATTTGAAGTATTGCAAGGAGTAGTTCGGCATTATTAAAGGGTGGGGTAGGCTTATTATAGGGAGTGACTGATAAGGAGGATGAGTATATGAGTGCTACTCCTCCCCCTTTTTTGTGGGATCTATCTTTTCTAATGATAGAGTAATTTGGTGGTATAATTTCAGAGTCTTTTATGTGGGGTTTTAGCCAAGTTTCTGAGATGGCTAGGATGTCAGGTTTATTATGATTTATCCAGGCATGGAGGTTTGGGATTTTATTAACTATGCTCTGAGAATTGTAAGGAATATTGACTTGTCTGTGGTGGATGAGTTGGATGAGCCAGGGTTGTAATTCCAGTTTGTTTAGACACAGCCACTGAGGATCCCTACTAACAAAAGAAGGGTCTCCTACTAACTCACTTGTAGTTTTTTTGCATATTCTCATTTCTAATGATGTACAGTAGAAAACATATGCTGAAGCCCTATCGCTCAGTTCCATCATTATCAAGTTGTTCTTATTATCTATGTATTTTCCACCCCTCCCCACAATGACCACCCCACTGGCTTCCCTATAAACCTTCCTTGACTCATGAACTATCTATTTAGCAAATCATTTTGATTCGAGTCATCACTAATAAACATATACTTCCACCAGATTTATGCATTATTAACTCTTATTCATCTTGTAGCCCTATATAATATCAAATTCAGATTTAACTAGGCTCAACACTACCCTATCTCCTGGAGCCTACTTCCTCTTAAATATGTAATTTTTCCCCAAACCTGACAATACATTATTATAACAATATTAATGCACAAAACACATTAAACATCCTTAATTAATAGTTTAGTTTGACTTGATAATGAAGCATATTTGCAATATACATTAGAACATTTTCTCCAAAGTCTTATTTTTAACAAATGGTAACACACACCCCATCATACTCATGGTACTCATGCCTCATTTGTTCATTGTACCCACTTCTATTACATTTTCTATCTTCACTAGCAATGGCATATTAACAGCCTTCACTGGCATTACATAACAGTTATCTGTCTACTGTCATTTTCTACCAAGCTGTGAATTTATTAACTTTAAAAATTATAACCCATCCCCATGCTTGGGAACAGGTTCCCCATCCATGTGAAACACAGTTCACCCCAATCCTATTTAAGGATACCCTTGACCGATGGATGTGAAATCTGACATTCACCCTGGATTTGGATCCTATGTGTCTGACAGAGGCAGGCAGTAATGCCCAGGCTAACATACCCCCGACATAATTTCTAGAAACTTCCTAACATACCACCACATAATAAATGCCCATGATACATAAAAACACAATTGGGTTGGATTACTTGGCTTGGCATATGAAGGCCCTGGTGGCTGATAGCCTAGAATATAACTATGAACCTATGAAATGTATGGGCTTGATGAACACACTGAGTTCATCTTTTAAAAAAAAAAAAAAAAAAAAACCTCACATCAACAGCTTGACCCCCTAAGAGTTTTAATGT
Source organism: Protopterus annectens (assembly GCF_019279795.1). NCBI lineage: Eukaryota > Metazoa > Chordata > Ceratodontiformes > Protopteridae > Protopterus > Protopterus annectens. Next base: position 259,752,790 of record NC_056748.1, on the reverse strand, counting down.
TTACCAGTCCACATAATAGTTCTGGAGTCCTGTTTATTTTCAAAGCATCTTGGTCCCTAATCCATAAAGGATACTCCATACTAATATTCTTGTTTAGTTGGATAATATAGAAACTTCTTTGGCGTATCCAGTATTTGTCTGCCTGGGAAGACATGATCGATAAACCACAATGCTTTGCCAGAGATGGTCTGCACCTGTCACCCCTGGGAGTCAGGTTACTGGCTAAAGCTATTGCCACCCCTAAAGTGCCTTTTTTTAGGCAAGGTTCAAAGGATAAAACCACCACCGTAACAGATACAAGCATGCAAAATCTGAAGGTAATGCTACTCAATGCTAAAAGTCTAAACCTCAAAATGCACTCTCTCGAGGCACTCCTAAAAATGGAGAACATCGATATCTGTGCAGTAACTGAGACCTGGTTCAAGGCTCCAGAGATCACCCCTGCAATACCAGGCTACAACTCTTACCACACTTTTCGGCCACAAAACCAAGACCAAAACACTAAAGGTGGAGGAGTCTCCATATTCACCAAGGATATTCACACCTCCAGGCTAGTTGCCCAACACAATGCATCTGAAATTCTCCAGGTGCAACACTAAGTAAGACTGCAATCCAAATTGTAGCTTGCTACAGATCCCCCACCATGCCCCAAGGTTCTCACTACACCTTTCAAAACATACTGGAAAATATTAAGATACAACCAAATACCGGGTGATTTCAACTACCCTGCCATTAACTGGGAAAACTACTCGGGTACCAACTCCTTTTCCCAACGGTTCTTGGAATTCATAAATTCCAATGCCTTGGATAAACTAATCCATTGTCTCACCAGGGGCTCCAATATCCTAGACCTGGTTATTACCAACATGGGAGATAGATGCTCTACACAGTGGTCACCCACTCATTGGTCAGGTCTGACCATAAGCAAATCACCCTTGACATCCACATTCCACTCCCACCCTCTGTAAGGAAACCTCCTTAAAAAACTTCTCCGAAGCCAACTTAATGCTACTGAAGTCAGAAGTGACAAACTTCATGACACCCATGCAAATGGGATATGAAAGTTCGACTGCAGAATCCTACACTAAGGCACTGTACGAGCACATCTACTCATGCATGAATCGTGCCATCCTAAATAGAACCAAGATGCTCTTCTCCAAAAAAAGGAAGCCAGTCTGGTGGTCCCCTGCTATAAACAAACTATACAACAGAAGGAAGAAACTGTTGCAGAAAAGAGGAAAATCTCAGGTTGCAAAAAAAAAACCCTCACCAGCCTCAGTAAGAAGCTGAGATCCCTCATAAAATCCTCAAAAGCTAGTTATAAAAATAAAATTTCCAAAGACAACCACAAGGCATTCTATAGTTATGTCAAGAATCTAAATGGCAATGCTCAGATCTGCTCTGAGCTACAACAGAATGGCATTAAATATACTGATCCCAAGGATATTGCCAATATCCTGGCAGATCTATTCAGTGCCAACTTCACCACCTTCTCACCCCATAAAGGGTCCATCTCAATACCAAAAGATTGCCAAATTCTGGTAATCACTGCCACACAGGTAGAAACCACACTCCCCAAAGCTAAGAGTACAGCATCCATGGGACCAGATGACATCCCAGGCTGTGTACTACATGAACTACAACATGAACTGGCACCTCACCTAAGAGTCATGTTTAATCATAGCCTCACCTCAGGCTTCGTGCCCACTGAGTGGCGCACAGCTACAGTTATCCCACTCCACAAGGGGGGATCCGGCTTGGATCCCGGGAACTACCATCCCATTAGTCTGACAAGCCTGATCTGCAAGTTCATGGAATGCATCATCATGGAACTTATAAACAAAGACATTGGCAACCTTCAAACACTGGACGCCACCCAGTCTGGGTTTGTGAAGGGCCGATCTTGTCTCCTGAATCTGACTGACTTCTTTGAATCAGTCTCCAGAGCTGCGGATGAGGGTAAGGCAGTCCACATAGCCTATCTGGACCTCACCAAGGCCTTTGACACCATCCCCCACTTTGGAATCATAGATAAACTTACTAAGCTGGGCATAAATCCCTACGTCACTCGATGGGTTGCCAACTGGCTTACTGACAGAACCCAGACTGTAATAGTAGCGGACTCCAAATCTAGCTCCAGATAAGTGATAAGTGGAGTACCTCAGGGTTCAGTCCTGGGACCACTCTTCTTTGGCATCTACTTCTCTGAAGTACAACCCAACACTAAGGGACTCTGGCTAACAAGTTCGCAGATGATTGCAAACTGGGAGCCATTATTGAATCCCCAAAGGATGTGGATATTTTACAAAAGGGCCTTACAGAAACAGATGCCTGGTGCCAGAGCCATGGGCTCAAGCTTAATGCCAAGAAATGTATAGTTATCCCCTTTAGAAAAAAACATGTACCCATGAATTACCACATAGGTGGCAGGACACTAAACATCGAAAGTGTAATGAGAGACTTAGGGACACAGGTGGACAGTGGTCTCACTTTCGATAACCACATCGCCACAACAGTCAGGAAATCCTTCTATGTGGCACACCTCATCACTAAGTGCTTTTCTTCCAGAAAAAAGGAGGTTATTGTCCCACTGTACTCATCCCTCATTAGACCCATTATAGAGTATAATGCCCTGTTTGGTATGTACCTCACAAGACATCTGCAACAGCTGGAAAGGCCACAAAAATACCTCACTAAAAGAATCACAAGCCTAAAGCAGAAGCCATATGCTGACAGTCTAAAAAAACTCCAGCTATACTATGTGGCATATCGTCTACTCAGAGGCGATCTCTGCTTAACATACAAGACCATGTCAAACCCTGAGCTGTTGGACATGCTCCACTTAAAGAAATCACAATCCCTAGGAGCCACATGCTCCAAGGATCTAAACCTTGTCATCACAATGAACAGAACATGCTGGAGGAATAGGTTCCTGACCCAGAGACTCCCATACTCTGGAATAGACTGCCCATACATGTCAAGCAGAGCGCCTCATTGGCCCTCTTCAAAAGGAACCTTGACAATTGGATGGGAGATAGGAAATTCACCCCATGGATCATGTCAGTCGCTCTGCTAGACAGGGGTCCAGAGAAGTAAATATTGTGGGAAGAAATATCCAGGAAATTGTTATGGCTAGGCTTGTATAGGCCCTAGGGCCGATAGGTTGGTACTAGGCTATCACTGTTTTTACCCACTCAATAGCTATCTCTTTCTTGAAAGGCCCACATTACCCACATTTTAAGTATCAAAATCTGACCAGTAATAACCTTAATGGAAACCTACCAGACCAGCCAGTGCCTCCCCTCCCCACACAAATGAAGCATAATTTTCTAAGTTTCATTTCTAGTCTTGACAAAAATTCCACACGTTTGTGCAAAAATTATTTATTTTTGTGTGTGTGGTAGGATGTTGAATATTTTTCAGGATTCCTCTGATATATTCAGACAATTAATTGAAGACATTTTTTGGTGAGAAATGCTAATTTCTGACCACCAAGCCCTCCCCCCCCCAAAAAAAAAAGAAATCAACAGCACTTTGCTATCCCTGTGATTAAGCCAACATACAGGTTTATATTACATTTAATAAATGACAGTTACCTATCCATCCTGCCTTATTTCTTCAACTTTATCTTTCCCCCTTCTTTTTCCATTCTCTTAAGTTTCCACCCATTCCAGGCCACCTTGAAGAACTCTGTGGTCCTATAGTTTACTAACCCATAACAATCTGATAATTTTCTTTTCTTTTATTTATTTCTGTTTTCTTATTTATTTTTATCTGTTTTTCTTTGTTTGTTTAATAAATAGGTAAGTGGATTATTACACTGGACCCCCTTCAGCCATAATTCAGGCAAAGACAAAATATAAAGCTAAATATATAAGAAAACCAACAGTACATGGCACAGTTGGTGCAACATTTAGAAATACACAGTAGAGAATGTTGTACATTTCTCCTCCAAGGACAGTCATTCAAAGTCCACACTGTACATTACATTTTAGTGGCACAGCCACGGTGGTGCAGTGATTAGCATTGCCACCTCACAGCAAGAGGTTCTCCAGTTCGATCCTCGGCTGGGGGGCCTTTTGTGCGGAGTCTGCATGACCTCCCTGTGTTTGCGTGGGTTTCGTCCAGGTGCTCTGGTTTCCTCCCACATCCCAAAGACATGCTGTAGATGGATTGGATACCCTAAATTGGCCCTAGGTGTGAGTGTGTGCATGTGTGTGCCTTCCATGAAAGGTTGGGCGCTGGGCTGGCAACTCGACACCGTAAAAACTTCACTGCCAATCATGAGCAGACAGGTGATCTGCTGTGGCGACCCCTAACCAGGAAAAGCCGAAAGAAGACGAAGAATCACAATACTGTGCACAGATCAGTGTATAACCTCTGCTGTCAGTTTATGATAGCAGAAGGGAACACTTGCAATATTTATGTCATCAACATTTAATTATAGTCTGATGAGTTGGCATTATAAAATGGTTGCAAATGAGAAACTATCACAAGGGAAGATCAATAACTACATTTCACTTAATATGAACATTTTGCAAGATAAAATCAATTTCACAAATGAAGTCTTAAGCCTTTCACTGCTTCTTTAGTCTCATGCAAGATCCAAATGTTTTGTCTTTTACTTGAATTAATTTGGATTTTCAGATAATGACCCTATACTAATTTGATATATGTGAGTTTACTATAAAAATGAATACTTTGGAGAGATTATCCTGATTTTGAATTTGTATTTTCGGGTCAGATGTTGAAAACATAATTTAATATATTTTAACAATTTTATCATGATATTTTATAGTTCCTTAAATGACATTGCATTATTTTAAAATGAACTATAAAGATGCTTAAAATTCCATAATGTCAAGGAAGTTCCCCTTTTTGTTGGATTCAATGTACCAAGTGGCCAGAGATGACCTATTTTTGTCATTTCTGCTCATTTTTTAAACAGCTAATCATTTTCCCCCTGTAGTTAAACACATTCATTTCTGTTACCTTTTCTCTGCATAAATGTATCTGGGACAGTTATTTATAAATGATGTAATGGTTTATTTACTTATTTTTATTCAAACTTTGCTTTCTTTTGCTAAACTATACAGTACTGCTATATGCAATGTGGTATCATATTATTCATTGCCATCTGATGTTAGTATTATCTGAAGTCATGAATAACCATGGAAACAGGATGACATATGGGTTCTGAGGTACCCTGTAAACACATACAGTGTTAAGTCTGCCATTCTGCTAAAATGTAACAGATACTTACTTCATTTTGTGCACTCATAGGTTAATACTGTGCTACTGATCTAGAGAAACATTTGCAACCTAGTCACTAGATCTCAAATTGTGAATGCCCACAGACTTGAATAATTAATATCCATGAACCAAAATCACACCTCTTAATTAGCAGACATTGAAGTTAAGAACAAAGACCTTTGAAAAACTGAAAGATTTAACTAAAAATAAGGGCACCCACTTAGCATAACATTTTAATACCAGACAGCACATAACTCTTCCTGATTCCAGTAGGAATGTGGGATGCTACTCAGAAGCACATTTATAAAACAGAGTGACAAAAATTATAGGAAAATGTAAGGACATTGTCAAACACACAGGGTGGTATTCATAGTTCTGAGGTTAGCACTTGTGTTGTGGTTATTTGTGAAGGGCGCCACTATACCTATATGCAAATATGATATTTGCAGATTATGCACAATAAATAAGTACATTAGAAGGTGTTTTAAACAGCATGCCTACTTCTAACAAAAGCATAAAATAGCTGAAGTTAATCCTTAAATATCTGTGAAGTTCTATGTGAAAATGTTAGTATTTGTATGCTTTCAGAAGTTTTCAGGTACTGTAAATGACTGTGGCTATGCCAAGCATACTCATAGTAAAACTGCACCCATTACAGCTTTTATTGTTATGTTTTACAAAATATTAAGGGCTTTTATAGGTTTTATGTAGGGGTATCCTCATCTGAACCCCATCTTTGTTTCTTTTAAGCATGGAAAGGGGAAGAGAGGAAAGATTGAACAAAGGGAGACAAAAATAGGCAAACACTGATGGACAACATCAAAAGGGTTGTGCTTGAGGAAGAGGTTGGAAAAGAGGGGCACTATTGTTTGATGGGGGATAGACCCTCTTTTTCATTTTTTTTTTTTTTTTTTACATAAGAGGGTAGTTTGAGTAGGGAGTATATAAGATGGTATATTAGAGAGGATTAGTGAAGATGGGAGGTGAAGAATAGCTGCACTTAGGAGGAACTTCTAGTCTGCAGGACCTCAGATGTTTTCATTGACTGAGAGTAATGGAGCAGAGGACCCTAAAGTTGAGAGGAAGGGGCCTGTGGTGGTTCAGTGCTGACCATGGGAGCTGGTCTTCAACCCACTGAAGAGCATCCTGGACTGGCAAAAGGTGTCTCTCTACTACCTGCACCACCACATCCTCAACCAAGTCCCAAAACCCACAGTCTGTCAGACTTGCTAGGCTGCCATGTGCCAGTATCCCTAAAGTACTGGTGCCAGTCCCTCGACCCTGTGAGGATGTCTGTGGATGGGCAGAGCATGAATGCTCCCTGATCTGGGAGGAACATGGTTGGACTGCTCCTAAGGATTCAGCATCTGTGGAAAAATAAAAAGAAATAGGAGTAAAAGAAAAGGTCCCTGGTGGACACCCAGCACAGTTAGGCTATTCAACAAAAGGATAAAGTTCTCTCCAAAGCCAAGAAAAAACAGTGCAAAAAGACAAACCAGTCTAAAGAAATTAGCTAGTCAAATCTTCCAAAGCAAGCTGTGAGGGAAATATAGCCTCCCAGGAGAAAGATAACCATAAAGCTTTTTAAATTATGTTTGTAACCTTAGGGGAAATGCTCAGCAATGTGATGAATTAATCATGAATGGCAACATTTATAGCCACCCTGAAACTATAGTAAACCTCCTGGTCAACAAGTTCAGTTCAAACATCACTCCTCCATCATCTTCTACTGCACCCAAAGAAATACCTGCAACCACCCGCCTACTGCTCATCAAGAAGGAACAGGCCCTTACTGTGCTTGCTAAAGCCAGAAACACAGCCTCCATGGGTCACAACAACATTCCAGGATGCTTCTTAAATAGCTTTAACCACAGCCTCTGAATGGGTTTTTTCCCAGAGGAATTGAGAACTGCAAGAGTTATCCCTTTGCACAAGGGGGGCCCATCAACTGACCTAGGCAGCTACATACTCATAAGCTCAACCAATCTTATTTGCAAGGTGATGGAGAGAATTATCATGGACCTGATCAAGATTGACATAAGAACTCTCCAAACACTGGACCAGACTCAATTTGACTTAGTTAAAAGGAGGTCTTGACTGCTCAGTTTGGTGGACTTCTTCAGGAAAGTCACCTGGACCATAGATGAGGGTAAAATGGTGCACACCACTTACCTAGACCTGGCCAAAGTTTTTGACACTCCCCCACTCAGGGATCATTGATAAACTTACTGAAAACGTTCAGAGATATGGATAAACCCCTACATCATTAGGTGGATAGTCAGCTGGCTCACTGACAGGACACATGCTGTCCCACTAGGTGAATCCACTTCTGATAAGAAACCATTTACTACAGGTGTCCCACAGGGCTGAGTGTTGGGACCCTTCCTGTTTGGTATATACTTTTTTGAAGTGAAGGCCAACATTGGGGGCCTATGGCTCGCCAAGTTGGCCAATGAATATATGAATATAAGCTGGGAGCAATGACTGAATTCCCATTTGATAGTGACATCCTAAAAACAGACCTAAAAATGACAAACAACTGGTGCCAAAACCATGGTTTGAGATTAAATGCTAAAAAATGCATAATCATGCCCTTCGGTAAATCAGATATCCCTGCAAATTATAATATTGCTAGCCCACACCTAGAAGTAAACTCAGTGGTGAGTGATCTAGGAACATGGATAGTAACCTAAACTTAGGCCACTGGGTAGCTATGGTAGTGAGGAAATCTTTCTGTTTGGCTCAACTTATAAGTAATAGCATGGCATCAAGATAAAAGGAATTCATAATCCCATTGTACTCGGCCCTCATCTGGTCCATAATCAAGTACTATGACCCTTTTTGCATGTACCTAACCAGGAACTTACAGCAATTGGAGTGGCCTCAAAGTATTTTCACTAAAAAATACAAAGCGTAAGACATATGTCTTACACAAACCAACTAAAGGCCCTGCCCCTTTACTCCATCTCATATCGTTTATTGAGAGGTGACTTATGCCTGACCTGCAAGACATTCTCTGATCCAGCCCTAATGAAAATGTTACATATTCATAAGAAAAATTATAAAAGGCATTTGCATTCCATGGACATGAACCTTATTTGTGACTCTAACAGAACTTGCTGAAGAGACAGATTCATATCCCAAAGGCTACCTCATCTATGGAAGAAACTTCCCATCTTTGTAAATCAAAGCCCATCTCTCACTCTCTTCAAAACGGATTTGGATAAATGGATAGAGAACTATACATTCACTGACCATGTCCCTTATGAACAGAGCAATCTACAAAAAGACTCAGGGCTCCAACGTCCAAAGACAACATACCCCTTTAGAGTTGACCCAGAACTTAGGGACTTGGGGGCAGAAATAGACAATTATCTAGACTTTGACCACCATGTGTCTACATTAGTGAGGTAATCATTCTATGTTGTGCAACTTATATACAAAGGAATGGCATTTAGTTCAAAGGAGGTCATTGTTCTACTGTATTTGACATTCATCAGACCATCATTGAGTACAATCCCTCCTTGGGGACGCATCTAGCCAGGCACTTCCAACAACTGGAATGTCCACAAAGGTTGCTCAGTAAAAGAATGCAGGGCATAAGTAACATGAACTATGCAGACTTCCTCAGGGTCTTATCCCCGTATTCAGTCTGCTACAGTCTGTTGAGGGTAGATCTATGCCTGCCATACAAGGCATTGTCCGATCCCTGCCTGATGGACCTTATGCATATCTGCAAAACAAACAGCACCAGAATTACCAATTATAAAGACTTGCACCTTGCCTGTGATATAAATAGGATCTTCTGGAGGGACAGGTATGTATCCCAGAGACTACCCCTTCTCTGGAATAGGCTCCCCATCCATGTGAAGTAGAGTTCCTCATTAACCCAATTCAAGTGTAACTTAGAGAGTTAGATGGAGAACAGGAAATTCATCCCTGGTTTGGTACCTGTATCTCTAATGGACATGGTTTGGTACCTGTATCTCTAATGGACACGTGTCTGATGCAAACGGTTCATCTCTCAGGCCCTTGCTTATAAATTGTTTCTTCTCCCAAGCCCATGCTTACACTTTTCTAGAGTACCAGAACTTCTCAGAGATTTGGAATGCATGGTTAGGCTTGAAAAGTCCCTTATGTTTGGTAGCCTAGTACACACTTATGAATCTAGGAACCTATATGTGCTGGTCATTTACATGCTACTTTAGCCCCCACTCCAACATCCACTCTGGCTAGGGTGTGGGGTTGAGTACAGCCATCTTGTACATGCAATTAATACGTTTGCAAAAAATGACAGTCTTACACAATTGTCATATTAATAATTTGTTTATAGCCTAGACAGGCTGAATATTTTGTCTCTAACAATTGTCTGACTGCAGTACAGGTAATTAATAAGGTAATAATTACAGTATATGAAATTATGTGGTAATGCACATATATTATTTTCTGTTTGTATATAAATACAGCTATATAGATAGATGCATGGAAAACATTTGTAGGTATACTCACACAGATTAACATCAGTCTTTTAAATATATATATATATATATATATACACGTTTACATACATTTAGTACCTCATACATATATATATATTTGTATTTATACATAAAACAATGTTAGCACATAAACATGCCATAGTTGAATATGGATGCATTTCTGTTTACAGGAATGATTATCCCTACTCTTACTACTGGATTTTATTTAGATACATATTTGCACTTACATACAGATATCTTCTTGCATTTATCTGTAGTTATGCAGTTTTTGTATAATATGTGTTATAAACCTATTTTTGATAACATTTAAAAAGGAAAAATAATTACTATAGAAAATCCGGTGTTCTTGTGATGACTTTTCAACATGCTAAAGACTTTGTCTTTGACAATATGGGTCTATAACAGGGCTGTATCACAATTATCTTGTGCAGTTCCACTTGGATTTCTGACTGATGTCATGAACCATGGCTCCAGAGGATATCCAACATCACCAAAAAAAGAGAAAGAGAGAGAAAGGGGGAAACCAAACAAAGAAAAAACGGTTTATTATTAAGCAATATATTTTACTATGAATGACTACTTAAAATATATTTTTCCCATTTATAGGTCTATAGGTCCATAGGTGTTTACTAGGCTAACAACCACAAGGGCCTTTTTAAGCCTAGCCATGCATCACAAATCTCTGATGAGTTCTGATACCCTTGATAAGCATAAGCATGAGCCTGGGAGATACACCATTTACAGTTTACCTGTTTGCATCAGTGACATAGGTGTCAAACCAGGTACCTTAACAATCAGATGGCTGTGGAGCATCCTACCATGTAGGAAGAGATAGTAGAGTGAGCTATTGTGCCAGCAGTGGGAATCATGTGGAGTGCCAGGATGCTGGTAAGACATGTTTGTGATTCACCATCATGCATCACACCTATCTGGCAGTTGATGGAATTGAAGCACTTTGCTTTTGCAGTACCACTCACCCAGTGAGTGAGTGCAATCTATTACACTGACCACCTCAAGGAAATATGCTACCCCATAAAAGGTACACATAGTCCTGGCTTAGTCCTGAGGTGACACCTGGAAATTGATATACTGATTCACACATGACAAGAGTACTTCCAGGAGCTAAGTATCCTCAAAGTAGAAGCCTATGAAAATGACTAATATGTCCACATTCTGTCTCGGGAAAGTCGCTTTAACAAGTATAGTGAGGGCCGTACATAACTTAGTATCCACAAGGATAGGAAGGTCATGCATCACCCTTGTACCCCTATGGGGGCCAGACATGCTCACTAAGACCCTTACAATATCCCTGTCCACTCAATGTGTCAAGTGTTTCCTGAGTATCAAAATTATGACGAGTTATTTGTTCATCTTTATCTCCACCTTCTTGACCTGTGAGCAACACTGATTATAAAACTGTTTTGGCTCAGCTCAGCCAAGACAAGCAGCCCACACCAGAAAATAGCAAGACTAGCAGCAAGAGAAAGCATTTCTTTATGGAGTGCAATGTAGATTGAAAAGGTGCGAGTCTTCCTTTTATAATAAATCTGTGGATGGTGCAGAAATGCATCACATTATGACGATCACTGGTAAACAGGCAGAAGAAAGACTTACTAGCATGCATGGCTTTGCATTATTTCTCATTTACATTTACTTAAGATTATTCTCAGCCATTGTAAATTATCCTAAATGGCCTTTATGAATTGTGCCTTTGCTGAAAATGTGAGGATGGCTCAGACTGCCTTTGCACATTCAAGTAATGTCTTTGAATATCAACCATGGTATAAAATCTGTAGACTTGAATGAACTGAATCAAAAAATTATTCCATATAAGGTCAATTATTTTTGCATCAGAAAAAGGGAGTTGTATGATGTGTGTCTTCTTTCTTTACATTATTCTTGCTGTGATGACTCAACACTGGACCAGTAATCAAGGAGCCTCAGTCCTAACCACTGGCACCTGTGGTGGGAGGGTGTTCTCTGGGAAAACAACAGGTACACACAGTATTTCCAGATGCAGCTCTCTGCATCAAGTGCAATTTCTCCTAAGAGCACAACAAGACTGCAGTCAGTCTGAGGCTGGTTTCTCACTTTTTCTCCAGATCCCCAATAAGACTCCCCACTGGCATAGCTATAGAGTTGAGATCTCACCTGAGTGACCAAGCCAAGACCTCCAGCACCCTCTCTGTCAAACCAGTGCCTTGTGTCCCTGCCCAAGTAGCTGACACACACAGTCTTTGAGGTTTGATTTACAGACACACACACACACACACACACACACACACACACACACAGCTGGGAAAGGTTGACACATGTTTACTAACTCTGCCCCCTTCTACCCAGACTATAAGCTAGTTACCTCTGCCACCAGTCACTGCTTATCAGCTACTTTAGGGCCCTTAATAAACTGTGTGCAATTTTACTGTGTAATATTAATACTAAAACAAATGGCAGTTTGACCAAGAGCAAGGCTATTAGGAGTGGCCCATACAGTGTCACTAAATAAATATGCAAGTACTCTCAAAACTTAAATATCCCTACATAAATTAGCTACAATGAAAGGTTTAAATATATTTAATAATAAATAGTAAAAGATCACAGGAAATAATTAAAATAACATTGTCGTACATGCTCACACAAATAAAGAAAAACAAAATCCAAACTAAGCTTCACTATATTCCTGACTAAATATAAGAGAGTTACTATACCCTAGCAACTTACTTAATTAGAGCAAGGCAGATGATGTGGTGAATGGTTCTTCTTGTCAGGTCCAGGACAGCATACGGAATACTCTGTCTCACTCAGAAAATTCTCAAAATAATATCTAAAATATTACTGCAGGGATAGCTTGCAGAATGACATCATTTTTGGTCATCTGACTTCTAGTTCCCAGGCAAAACCGCCACTGCTGGAACTTATGGTATTTAGCATCTACCTGCAAAAATACTCATACAAGGGCTTTTGCTCAGATCTTTGGGTGATGCTGGAAGTCATAAAACAATTGCATTTCTTGATGCTTCCAGAACAGCAATTAGTTAATTCCAAGGACAATACAGAAAGCTTCCTAGTACAGACTTTGTGTCTTTGGCTGCATTGAAACATCTTTATTGCCTAGCCTATAAAGTAATTTAATTTCAGATATTTTTCTCAAGTTTGCTGGGTTGAGGTTAACCCACCAGTTTCCTGTGTTAAAACAAATACATTTAAACAGTTACAATAGTTCATGTACATTTCTGTTCTCTTCCAGTAGGGCACACTGTGGATGCATTTTAAACACAAGTGCTCTACAAATACCTTTTCAAACAAACATCTGTACAAAGCAGTTTGGTATACACATGACATACAGTTCTAATACATTTGTAACATGCCTCTTATATGACATACAGTTCTAATACATCTGTGACACCAGCATCTTGTATAAATTAGTTTGATATTCACAAATGATATATAATTATTTACAAAATTCCAGCTAGCTGTGCAGGCAGTACCTCCTTTTGTCACAATTGTTCCACCTTCAAAGACTCAAGTTATTTTTTCAAGAGACCCTTGACAAATGTTGCTTGAAAAGGATGAGCCTATCTGGGAATGCAATACCTCATACCCTGCCTTGAGATCCCATCTACATTGACATTGCTAACCATACTGCAGTACTGCACTGTCCAATCATATGCCTGCAACCCTAGGCTCCACCTTAATAACTTGGCATTTTGCTGGCTGGCTCAATGTAGCCATGTTAAGGGATTGTGGTCTGTAATTACATTCAATTACTTCCATACAGGTAAGGCTGAAGTTTCTGCAGTGGCCATACTGTGGCTAGACATTCCTTTTCTACAGTTGCATAGCATTCCTCTCTTGGTTGGAGCCTACAGTTCAGATATCCCATGAGTGCTCTTCTCCCTCTGAGGAAACCTGGGTGAGTACAGCCTCCACCCCATGGTTTGAAGCACCCACCTGCACAAGAAAGTCTATGCTGTAATCTGGACTGGCTAACAGTGGGCACTCCCAAAGCTCTTTTAAGCTTCTGGAATGCCTGCTCACGTGCTGGGGTCCACATTAACTTATCTGGCTTTTTGTCCTTGTAAGGTCTGTGATGGGAGCAGCTATGGCACTATAATTGGGGACAAACTTTCTGTAGTACCCCACCTTCCCTAAGAATGCCCTCACCTGATTTTTGGTAAAAGGGGCAGACCATGCCTGAATGGCTTCCACTTTTGTAGGTTCTATCCTGATCTTACCACTCCCCACGCTATATCCCACATAGGAGACCTCTGCCATACCTACCTGACACTTAGTTGGCTTAAGGGTCAACCCTACCCTCTGTAGTCTGTCCAGCACCACTCTCAAGCATTGTAATGTACGGTCCGAGTGCTGAGCCTGTCTCAACTCTTTGTAATCCATCTCAGCTACCCTTCTACAGGAAGACGGGTATCTTCTGACAGTGGTTCATTGCTTTTAGCCTGAGTACTACTACCTCTGCCCTTGCAGTCACTCTGTCCAAGGAAACATCAGCACCCACCAGCTCTGTGGCCCACCTTCAGTCTCACTGCTACAGGATAGCTCCCTCCCTGAAGTAACCGCATTGCCAGTCCTTGGCTTGAAGTGTGAAGAGTGTCTGGGTCCCCCCCTGGCTACTAGACCCACAGGCCTGTCTCCAAGCCTGACTGCATGTCACTGCATGCACACAAGGTACTGCATTATCAAAATCATTCCCTAGAAGGACTTCTGCAGGGATATCCTCAAACACACATACTTGCTTGCTTTCTTTTCCACCCTACCAGTCAAGGTGAACCCTAGACAAGGGTATTTGGAATGGGGTCCCTCTTAAAGCTCTGACTGGAGTAGGCTGCCCAAGCAAGTAGTGTTCCTCTTTAACCATTGCAAACTTCACAATGGTTAGCTCATAGGCTGTGACTCTCTTAGCAGTGGCCTGATTCCCATCTACTAAGATAGGATATAACCTATTGTGGTAGTTTGATACACTTGTGGTAGTTTGATACACTTGTTGTCTCCAGACATCTTATTGCTAGCATTCTGTTATCCCACTTGATGGCTCCCCTACCTTTTTTTCCACACCTTGCCTTCATGGACATCTATATGCTAGATGACCCCACTGGTTACATTTAAAACATTTCACCCTTGATCCTGCCAGTGTACCTGAACTAGTGGCTTCCCCTTTTACAGGCAGATTCTGTTGGGGTGGTTTAGGCTGCCCACCATAGTCTCCCTTAGATCAATGTGCAGCACTGGGTATTCCCTTCTTGTGCAGTGATGTTCTGCTTGCTAGGTATAGGTCTCCCTTTTTCTCCAACTCTTCTGCAGTCTTACGTTCTCTATCTGCCAGTCAGATCCTCATGTCCTCACTCAAAGTGCTAAGGTCTTGTTCCCTCACCAAACAGTCTGCCAGCCCTTCAAAAGTGGTGACCTGACACCCACTCACCCACCTATGAAAATAAATGTTTAACTCAACAATATAATCACACACACTTTCATCTGCCTTGCACTTATGCACATGTAACCTTTTTTATTAAGCTTCAGGTGTTAACCTAAAGCACTCTAATAAGCATTTCTTTACTTGGTTATAGTCTAGACAATCAATATCAGACAATTTAAAAACAGCAGTTACAGCTTTACCATGGAGTAAGGGGGTCTGGAACTGTACCCAGAGCCCTTGTTCACCATTATACTGTTTACAAATCCTTTCAAACATATCAAAATTATCACACTCTGTAAATTGTGGAAGAAATTTACTGACCTTTATTGCTTCTGGGGTTCAGTTACTCACTTCTCCATTACCGCCAAGACCCTAGCAAAGAGTCAGCATCTCCTTTTCATGTTGCCTTTGCCTCTCATTTCTTTTGGCTTTCAGACATCTCAATCTCTCTGCTGATTATAATTCCATTTGTTTCTCCTGCTGCAGTCTCTCTGCTGACTTTACTTTCAAATGTTTGGCCTCCACTTCAAGTCTCTTTAACTCCAGATAGATTTTTAAGTCCTCTGTGGAAAAGTTGAACTTTCCATTATGTGATACAGCTGTGACTAAGTTTGCAATCATTTCCGCTTTATTGACATTGGCATGCTGCAGTTTTGTCTTGGCACATCTCAGCCAACTGACTCCTTGTCAGCTTGCCATAATCCTCTATTGATATCCTTGCCTGCTCTCCAGGACTAACTAGTCTAACAAAAAATAAATTAAACTATTGTGATGTGAAAATCTGAATGTCTACTGTGTGTCTGCCTGAGAGTATAAACATCTTCTTTAGTGACCAATGTTCACAGGCTACAGGAGTTCATCATCCACACCACTGAATCCGAATATGTGATGTGGTGATCCCACCACAGCCAGCCAATTAATATGTGATGACCCTCCACTGGAACAGTAATCAAGGAGCCTCAATCCTCACCACTGACACCTGTGGGTGGATATTCACTGGGACAAGAACAAGTATTTCCAAATGCAGCTGTCGGCATCAAGTGCGATTTCCCTTAAGAGCACACAGAGACTACAGCAAGTCTGTGGCTGGTTTCTCACTCTTTCTCCAGATCCCCAATAAGACTCCCCACTGGCACAGCTATAGAGTTGAGATCTTAGCTGGGCAACTAAGCCAAGACCTCAAGCACCCTCTCTGTCCAACCAGTGCTTCGTGTTCCTGCCCAAGTAGCTGACACACGTACTCTTTGAGGTTTGATTTACACACACACACACACACACACACACACACACACACACACACACACACACACACACACACACACATCTGGGAAATGCTGACACATGTTTACTAGCTATGCTCTCTTCTGCCCAGACTATAAGGTAATTACCACTGCCACCAGTCACTCCTTACCAGCTACTTTAGGGTCCTTAACAAACTGTCTCCAGTTTTACTGTTTAATATTAATACTTGTACAAATGGTAGCTTGACCAAGAGCAAGGCTGTTAGGAGTGGCCCATACAGTGTCAGTAAATATAAATATCCAAGTACTCTCAAAACTTAAATATCCCTACATAGATCAGGCACAATGAAAGGTTTAAATATATTTAATAATAAATAATAAAAGACACTACTAAGTATACAGTCACAGTGACATCAGAGTTCAAAAAAACAGGAAATATTTAAAATAGAATTCCAGTACAGGCTCACACAAATAAAGAAAAACAAAATCTAAACTAAGCTTCCCTATATTCCTGACTGTATCTAAGAGACAGTTACTATACCCTAGACACTTAATTAGAGCAAGGCAGATGATGTGGTGACTGGTTCCTACTGTCAGGTCCAAGATAGAATACAGAATGCTCTGTCTCACGCAAAGACTTTTCAAAATAACATCTAAAATATTACAGCAGGGATAGCTTGTAGAATGACATTGTTTCTGGTCATCTGACATGTAGTTCCCAGGCAAAACTCTCACTGCTGGAACCGGCAGTATTTAGCATCTACCTGTAAAAATTCTCATACAAGGGCTTTTGCTCAGATCTTTGACAGATGCTGGAAGTCATAAAACAATTATATTTCTTCATGCTTCCAGACCAGCAATTAGTTCACTCCAAGGGCAATACAGAAATCTTCTCAGTAAAGACTTTGTGTCTCTGGCTGCATTGAAACATCTTTATGGCCTAGCCTATAAAGTAATTCAATTTCACATATTTTTTAAGTTTGCTGTGTTGAGGTTAAACCTACAGTTTCATTTTTTTAAAAACAGATAACATTTAAACAGTTACAATAGTGCATGTACATTTCTGTTCTCATCCAGTAGGTCACACTGTAGATACATTTTAAACACCAGGACTATAGAAATTCCTTTTCAACAGAAACATCTATACAAAGCAGTTTGATATACATGACATGCAGTTCTAATACATTTGTAACATAAGCAACTTATATGAGGTACAGTTCTAATGCATTTGTAACACCAGCATCTTGCATAAATTAGTTTGATATTCACAAATGACATATAAGTATTTACAAAATTCCAGCTAGCAGTGCTGGCAGTACTTCCATTTGTCACAGTTGCCACTAATATGTTGCTCATATAGTGTAGCTTTTTGAATACTAGATAGACTCAAAAATCACATATGATGAGAGAGATTGAGAAAATTATGTAAAGGGGTAAATCGATTCTGAAATCAGAGACATATTTCCAAAATAGGAGCATCCTAATCCGGCCTGAAAATAAGAACATTCTTCGAAAATAGAGATAGTTGGGAGGTCTGCCTGTGGTGTATTTAATACCTGACTTTGATCCCTTTCAGTGATTGCTTGAGGCACCATTCCCAAGGTCTGTTTATGAATGCTCACCCATTTATTTAGGTTATCCTTAAAAAGGGTCAGGGAGCTACTTTGTTTTACATCCAAGGGAAGTCTGTTATATAGAAGAAGGATGCTCTGAGAGAAATTTCACCAGCAGGTCTTATTTATATTTCTGTGGAAATTTAGATCTCTTGAGCAGGTGTTTAGGGTGTTATTTGTTTTGTAAATGTGCCGGAGGTCACACAGGTTCGATTGTTTGAGCCTTTTTAGGCTAGATAGTGGTCATCTCTCAAGAGTCTTACAGGAAACACAAAAGAGGCAGTATGCTTTGAGATAATCAGTGTAACTCAGGAATGTCATGCCCTTGATGGTCTTGGAGAGGAAATGTGGTTTCTCAAGCTTATTCACATGGTTACTCAAGGACATATCAAAGGGGGCATTATACTTTAATATAGGCCTGATAAGGATAGAGAATTGAGGCAGAGAGAGAGAGGTCATAACTTCCTTGGACTCTGAAGATATACTATGGGTGATTAGTCTGGCCAGATAAAAGGATTTCTGAATGGCAGTAGACACATGGTGAACAAACGATAGTTCATTATCCTTGAAATTGCTCAAGTCCCTAATGAGAGAGGCAACTTTTAAAGGGCTGTTACCTATGTGGTAGGTGAATGAGTGCCTGTGTTTGCTGAAGGACACACTGTTGCATTTTTTGGCATTTATTACAGAGTCAGGGTTCAGGTACCATCTGTTGCATCTGTTAGGCACTACTGGCGAATCTGTAAGCCAGTTGAGTTTTTATGAATACTCTGAGTTTGCAGCCATCCTCAAATTTAACCCACACAAATCCTTGGTTACAGCTTTGACATAAGAGAAACACGTACCAAAGAGAAATGGTCTTAGGGCTGATCCCTGGAAGACACTACTGGTAACTTCTTTTTTTCCAAGAGTGTGTCATCAACAGTAATAGAATGAGATTTGTTGGTAATCTAATTTACAATCCATGGGATAACAAAGGGTTTTACATTTAGTTTCATTTGTTTAACAGTAATGCCAGAATGCAGAATGGTATCAAAAATACAAAATGGTATCAAAAGACTTTTTCCAAGTCCAGGTAGGCAGTATGAATTGATTTGCCTGCATCTAAGGTATCAGTGACCTGCTCAAAGTCCACCAAGTTCAGTTTGTTTAACAAACCCAAACTGGCTTGGGTCCAGGATTTGCAGACTGCCTCTTTCTTTGTTAATACGTTTCATAATGATGCATTTCATTGCTTGGCAGATAAGGCTGATAAAGTCTATAGGTCTATACAGAGGTGTAGCTGGTCATTCTGATGGTTGATGCCATCCCCTCAACTTTCCTAGAAGAGAGACAAAGAAAAAGGTCCTTTCCTTGAACAAAGCAGCTGGTACAGTACACATAAGTAGCAGTTCTCAAGACCTGAGATGGGACTTATTGGAAAAAAATTTTTTTTTAAACTGTAGCAAACTGCTTCCTATGTTTACAGCAAACAGCTGCTCTTGCTTATGCAACATGGGTCTCAATTCTGACCACAAATGCAATTTGCTTGAAAACCAATGGGCATCTTCCTATCATGTACCCTAAGACTTTGCACCCGGGTCAGCTGTCCCCTTTGTCTACCTTAGATACCATATTAGGTCTATAGTTCTAAGAGTCAGTAGATTGCCCCCCTTTGGGGAGTGGAATGACTGTATTAGTTCTCAATACCTCTGATATGAATCTAGTGGAGGGAGTGGCTTAGTAGCAAGCCTATGAGACAGCATGTGCTACATACAAGGAGGCCATCTGACACATTATCATGACTTATGGAACTAGTGCCTTTGGCCTTGGAGAGAGCACTGCTGACTTGTTCAAAGTGATGGAGGGGATAAGTGTGCTATTTTGTTGTGGAAAGTTAGGAGACTATGGAAAGAATAAAGTTTGAGCTTTATTTGTCAGCCAATATGTTAGCCATGTCATCAGGTGAAGTGTGAGTTGTTGTTACATATTAGCTCTATGCAATGCTGGACATTAGTTCCAAGGTTTCTGAAATAGCTGAAGAGGACTCTGTCAAACAATTCTCAGCTATCCAGATTTTCACAGAATGTTCACATTTTTGCCTCATATTTTTGGTTTGTTCCTTATAACATGTGTGGCTTTCTATCAAATCACTGAGAAATGAATTTGCTAAATAATGGTATTCATAGGTTCATAGGTAAGTACTAGGCTATCTGCCCATGGGTATTTATAAGCCTAGCCACAGAGTGATGGCTTTCGCCTCCCCATTAGATTAGTAACCTGGGCCTCTATCAACAGGGCTCCTGAAGTGATCCCAGGGTAGAACGTATGATTAACCATCCACTCATCAAGATTTCTCTTGAAAAGGGTCAGAGAGGAGCTCTGTCGAATATGGATTGGGATTCTATTCCAGAGTGAGGGGAGTCGCTGGGACAGGAATCTATCCCTCCAGCATGTCCTGTTTATTGTTGCACATAGGTTCAAGTTGCTAGAACGAGTGATTCTGAGGGATCTCGCTTTTTTGAGGTGAAGCATGTCCATTAGTTCAGTGTTTGACATGGCCCTATAGGTCAGACATAGGTCACCTCTGAGAAGACGGTAAGTGACTGAGAAGAGCTGGAGCTATTTTAGTCATGCTTCATAGGGTAATTGTTTAAGGCCCTTAATCCTCTTAGTGAGGTACTTCTGTGGTCTTTCTAGTTGTTGCAGGTGTCTAGTGAGGCACATCCCAAATGAGGCATTGTACTCTATTATGGTCCTAATGAGTGAGGAGTAAAGGGACACAATCACCTCCTTGGATCTGGATGAGAAACCCTTTGTAATCAGGTGTGCCACATAGAAGGATTTCCTGACCATTTTGGCTATGTTGTTATCAAAGGAGAGCATGCTGTCTACTTGGGTACCCAGGTCCCTAATTACTTCTTCTGTACTTAGTGGATTCCCATCTATGTGGTAGTTTGTAGGTACTTTGTTTTTCCCAAATGGGATTACTATGCATTTTTTGGCATTTAGCTTGAGGCCGTGACTTTGACACCAGGTGTTGGTCTCTGTGAGACCCTTTTGCAGGATGTCTGCGTCAGCTGGAGAGTCAATTATTGCACCCAATTTACAGTCATCTGCGAACTTGGTTAGCCACAGTCCCTCCGCCTTTGCCTGTACTTCGGAGAAATATATACTGAACAGGAGGGATCCCAGGACTGAGCCCTGTGGGACTCCGCTTGTGACTGGTTTAGAGTCAGACATGGTGCCTGACACTCTTACCGTGTGGGTTCTGTCTGAGATCCAACTGGCAACCCATCTCGTGACATAGGGGTTAATATTTAAGCTGGTGAGTTTGTCTATGATTCCTGAGTGTGGGATGGTGTCGAAC
The DNA here is from genome assembly GCF_019279795.1 of Protopterus annectens. Taxonomy (NCBI): domain Eukaryota; kingdom Metazoa; phylum Chordata; order Ceratodontiformes; family Protopteridae; genus Protopterus; species Protopterus annectens. The sequence continues at coordinate 259,731,404 of NC_056748.1, read as the reverse complement.
ACCTTAGCTAGGTCCAGATATGCTGTGTGGACCACCTTCCCTTCATCTATGGCCTTGGTGACTGTTTCGAAGAAGTCGATCAAGTTCAGGAGGCAAGATCTGCCTTTAACAAAGCCGAACTGGGTGGGGTCCAGTGTCTGGAGGTTCCCAATGTCCCTGTTAATGAGCTCCATGATAATGTGTTCCATGGCTTTGCAGACCAAGCTAGTCAAGCTTATAGGGCGATAGTCCCCAGGGTCAGTTGTGGCACCACCTTTGTGGAGTGGTACGACTGTTGCTGTACGTCATTCTTTGGGTACATAGCCTGTAGAGAGGCTGAGTTTGAATAGTGATTTGAGATGGGGGGTTAGTTCATTTTGAAGCTCGTGTAAGACACAACCTGAGATAGCATCTAGTCCCATTGATGCTGTGTTTTTGGCCTTTGCAAGGGCTGTCTTTACTTGTGTGTCTGAGATATCTGGAGCGCCACATTCTTCTAGGATGAGTGCTAGCCCCTTTGGTGGAGAGCGAGGGGTGAAGTTTGCACTGAATTTTTCAGCCAGGATGTTGGCAATGTCGGTTGGTTCAGTGTATTTATGGCCATTATGCACTAGCTCGGAGCATATCTGAGAGATTGCCCCTAGACTCTTGACATAGTTAAAGAAGGCCTTGTGGTTATCCTTAGAGTCATTGGCTATTTTTCTTTCGAAGTTGGCCTTGGATGATTTAATGAGGGAGCACAGTTTTTTACTGATGTTAATCAGAGATGCCTACTTATTTTGGGATTTTGTTCTATCTTGCAGGAGTTTCCTCCTTCTGTTGTAAAGTTTATTTATGGCCGGGGTCCACCAGACTGGCTTCCTCTTTTTTGAGGAGTTGGTCTTGGTTTTACTTGGGATGGCTCGGTCCATGCATTCTTGAAGGTGTTCATAGATTGCACTTGTAAAGGATTCTGCCGATGGGTCATCATTTTCCATTTGATTGGGAGCTTTGAAAGGAAGGAAAAGGAGCACTTTTAATCCCCCCTACACCCACAATTGAAAAATTTTGAGGTCATTATGGAAAAGAACTAAGGGGTGAACTTTCCAAGAACAAAATTTCATATAACCTCACCAAGGAAGAGAATAATTTATTAAGAGACATACGGTGTGATACGTCAATAAGAGTTATTAAACCTGATAAAGGAGTTGGAACCATCATTATGGACCAAATCTTTTATGAAGCTAAAATGATGGATTTATTGGAAAATTCAGAGAGGTATGCTAGGGCTTCACTTAATGAAATTAATATAGGTAACAAAATAATATATTTAGCCCTTAATGATTTACTGTTAGAAGGTTCCATTGACTTACAAACTTTTAAATACCTACATGTTGAAAAACCTAAAGTCCCCACAATACTTGGAGTGCCGAAGGTACACAAAAATGTAGAAAATCCCCCAATGAGACCTATTGTAGCCTCAGAGGCTCAGTTACAGTGCCCTTGGCCAGATGGTTAGATGTCAAATTAAAGGATCTATCAATGGAGGGTAATGGGGTAGTGAAAGATTTATGGGACTAGTTACAGAATTTAACACAAGATGTGTTTGATAAGAATATTACCTTTATCACGATCAACATTGTAGACTTATTTTCTTCTATACCATATAGTGAAGGAATGAAATGGTTTGAAGAAGCATTGGTGAAATATGCAAAATTTAGTAATAATGATTTCTACCTTATTTTAACATTAATGGATTTAGTTCTTAGCAATAATTATATACATTATGAAGGTGAGTTTTTTAAACAAATCCAGGGTGTAGCTATGAGGGCGAGATGTGCCTCCACATACACAAACATTATTTTGTCCGCCTGGGAGGATAGATACATTATTAATTCTGAGTTCAAACATTGTTGGAAATTTTATAGGCGTTATTTGAATGATATGTGCTTTTTATGGGTAGGATCAGAGAATGAATTTTCCACTTTTTATAACTATATCTGAAAATCAACTAATTTTTTGGCCTTCACTTACCAGTGTGATAAGAACATTTTAAAGTATTTAGACATCTTTATAGGAAAAGGTGAACATGGGTTCTTTTCAAAAATTTATAGAAAAGAAACCTTTTCGAACTCGTATTTAGCTTACAATAGTGCACACCCTTATCACCAGAAAAAAGGGATTGTTAAGGGACAATATGTAAGGGGAAGCAGAATGACATCAACAGAATCAGATTTCAATAATGAGTGTATATTATTGCGGGATATGTTCAGAGATAGAGGATACCCTATTAAATTTATAGAGACAATAGAGAAGGAGGTTAGGACAGGAAGACATGATAAATTTAAACCCATCTTAGGTAACAGAACAGGATGGAAAAATGAAGAAGTAAAAGTAGATAAATATGAAGGCTAAAGCAACTTTGTAGTTGATTTTAGTGGGGAAGCAGCAAAGATAAGAAAAAATTTAGAGGACGAATGGAATAGATTTAGAGAATTTTCGGACCTTGAAAGCTTGTTTGTACTGCCACTAAAATGTACTTATCGAAAGGGGAAGAGTCTAAAGACAATCCTGGAGGGTAAAAATGGTACGAGTACAGTTAGAGAAGGAAAAGTAGGAACATTTAAGTGTGGAAGATGTTCACAGTGCCCACATATTTGTACAAGAGCAACCATCTATATTAAATGTAGGGACCTTCTGATTCAAAGTAAATGCTTCGCAAATTGCGAAACCAGTGGTATAGTATATATAGGGTTGTGTGATCATTGCGATGCATTCTATGTGGGAAAATCAGAAAGAAAACTGATAAATAGAATTTATGAGCACAATTATGAAATTAGGACAAAATGCACATATAATGCACTGTCAGGAGGCAAATTTCAATTTTTTTGTTTTAGAAGTAGTGGAAATGGACATAAGGGGTGGTTTATGGGAAACTTCTATAGAATATAAAGAACTATTGTGGCAATTGTTTTTGGAGGGCAATAAACCCCCAGGACTGAATGATGCAGTTTCCCTTGCCCCAGTTCTAAAGATAAGGGCAGCTAAACTTTAGTTATTTATTCATTCATTCATTAATTTATATGGTTCGATCTTGGTTTATAAAACAGGCATAGTTTTCAGGAATCCTTTGAGTATTTTAAATTACCTTATAAATTGTATTTTCCTAAGATTTCGCTTGTGTATATTATATCACAACACTGGATGGTGCTATCACCCACAGATATTGAAAATGTACATGATTATTTTATATGTATTTTTTATGTATTTTTAAATAAAGTATTTTAAATGTATATTATTGTAGAATTAGATTAAAAATATTTATTTTAGAAAGTTTTTAAGCATTAGGCTAATGTAGTTAGGATTTTAAAGTGTGTCCTTTTTTATATGTCAGGTATATATTTTGGTCTGTTTCCCATGGAAGTGCTTATTAATTTAAAGTATTTAAATGTTTTATTGATTACTTAGTTAATTAATTTAAAGGCTATAAATGGATAGGGGAGTTGTAGATATGCATTCTGTTGTACATCCGAAGAAGTCATTGGAAACGAGAACGCTTTGTTTCTTGTGAAAAGCGTTAATGTGCTTTACGTGTGTTGGAGCGCTGTGAGTGTTAATAAAGTGTGGAACGAACAACAAGGGAGTCGAGCCTTTTTCTCTTTACCAGTGCCTTTTTGCTTACTAGCTTTGAAACTTCCCCACCTCGGTCTTGAGGAGTGTGAAGTTGGCTTTAGAGACGTTTTTTACCTTGATTTCCTTGACTGGGGGGGGGGGGTCGGGATGTGGATATCTAGTGTGATTAGTTTGTGATCTGATCTTACCAATGACGAGTTTACCTCAGGTGTGGAACATAGGTTCCCCATGTTGGTGATGACCAGGTCCAGTATGTTGTCACCTCTTGTGGGAGTGGTGACCAGCTGTTGAAGGGTGTTTGAATTTATAAACTCAAGGAAGCATAGGGCTAGGGTGTTTGAGCTTGAGTAGTTTTCCCAGTCAATGTTTGGATAGTTGAAGTCACCCAGTAGCATGGTGTTGGGTAGAATCTTCATACTTTCTAATGTTCTCAGGAATGCTACGTGAGCGTCCTGAGACAAGGTGGGAGATCTGTAGCAAGCTATAAATTGAACAGTCAATTTACCCGCTGTCAATTGCACTTGGATGGTCTTAGATTCTGTGTGCTGTGCTACTAACCTGGAGGTGTGGGTGTATGGACACACCCCCTCCTTTTGTGTTCCGGTCCTGGTTTCGGGACCTAAAGGTATGGTAGGAGTTATAGCCTGGTAGTGCTGGGGTGCTCTCTGGAGCCTTGAACCAGGTTTCTGTCACTACACATACGTCTATTTCTTCCATACTAAGGAGAGCCTTGAGTGCGTGCATTTTGAGGTTTAGACTTCTGGCATTGAGCAGCATTACCCTCAGTTTTTGTTTATTATTGTTGTTTATGGAGGTGGGTTTGTCTTTTGAGCCTTGCCTAAAAAAGGCAGTATTGGGGCGGCAAGAGTCTTGGCCAGTATTCAAAAGCCCAGGGGCAACAGGTGCAAGCCGTCTCTGGCGAAGCAATGTGGCTTGTCAAGCATGTCGTCCCAGGCTGACAAGTACTGGATACCCTTTGAATGACACCAGTAGTTTAACCAATTGTTGAAACTGATAATTTTTTCTTCATATGCTGGCATCATTTTCGGTGAGGGCAGGATGCTAGTCAGAGTCATACCAGCCTGGGCTACATGGTCGGAGAGCTCCTCCATGTCTCTTTTCATGTAGTCCAGGGAGGCATGTCTCAGGTAATTTATGCCAACATGTACAATGACAGAGTCATATTTGTACTTGTTGTGGAGTGACCTGAGTGCATATGTTATGTGGCAGATTCTGGCACCCGACAGGCAGCTTACAGTAACCTTCTCCTTTTCTCCTTGTTCAGTCTAGTGAGTGGGACGTCTGTGTGCCTGATGATAGAATCACCGATTACTAGTGTGTTATTTAGCCTTAGGGGGTGTTTTTGCTTGGCACACTGACGTTGTGACATATGTGTTACCTGGTTTCTGTTGTGGGGTAGGGGTTGCTTGGGTGTATGCTTGGGAGGTCTCTGTTGTTTAGGCAGGCTCTTATTTAGAGCCTCCGAGTATGTTTTTGCGTGTTTCTGAGAGTTGTTTTCTGGTGCAGCTATGGCTGGTCTATGTGAGTCTGGTAATGTGGTGCTAGTGTTGCCCTTCTCCTTGTGAATGGTTGATCCAGTTATGGTTTGAGAGAGCTTAGCCTCCAGTTTGGCTGTGTAGCTGCATCTCTCACATATGTTTGTGTTGGTTGGGAGGAGGAGGGGGTTGTCTGTGTACATGAGGCAATTGTAGCATTGCCTCAGGATGCCCAGATTCACTAGCTGGACCAGAGAGCACACCTGAAGCTGTCCCTTGAACATGCCTGAATAGATGGTTGGGACTGTATTGTTGATTGGATGAGTAAAGAGCCTTATACTTCCTGAGTATAGGGCTGATTCATTTGACTTTCAGACTTCATATCCTTCAGAAAATGCAAGCTAACACAATTCATGTTATTCTATCAACTTTCTAAGTTTATAAGAGCAATATTTAAAATCTGTCCCTATTTTTGGGAATTTGTCCCCCATTATTTTCTGCTTTGTCCAGATTTCTTGAGGCAAGAGGTTTTTAGTCCTTAGCATATGTGGCAGATTTTGGTTCATCCTTCATTTTGGATGACAAAGATTGTATGTTCACACTGTCTCTCTTTGGGGTTCTTACCACCTCCTAAAAACATGCCTGTTTCCATCTCAGACTCACCAGAAATTGGAGTTGTGGGCAGAAGCACAGACTGTATATGGTGCCTACTGGGAGAAGAGTTGCATATACCAACCACTTTCCTTATCAGTTGTGGTGCATTGTATCATCTAGATAAGAAAATATGGATCACAGATTGCACATTGTGTCATGGCTAGCCCCTCAATGGTGTAAACATTGACTATATGCGATTTGATCCCATTTACTAATTTTGCCAAAAATGGTCATGGTTATTTGTCAGTGATAATTGACATGAGGACCCAACCTACTCTGACCTAAGCTGGGATCCATGATAATGGTGAGAATGGACTACATGCCCCTATTGGCCAGTTTGGCTCCCATAAAGCCCAACAGCTATGGGTCAATAAGCTATTAGCGAACAGTGTTCAGATGCCCAGTTTGGGTTTTGTAGGATAGCTCTGGTGAGTGAAAGCTGGACATAAAACTAACTGACCTGCTAAACATGAACTAAGGATTACACAATACAGGTTCACTGATAGGATGCCCCTTGGAAGTGGATGACATGATGCTAAGGAGGATATCCTTTGTATCCATGAGCAAGATGGAAGAACAGCAAAGCCACTTGGCTTGAGAGCTAGAGTCTACTACATAGTGAGGACAGATTAGAAATGGTGTGGGAATTGTGGTGAGGTAGAGGCTTCAGAAGACAGTGAGGGATGTCATCACAATTAGTGGAAGACTCATGGCAATCAGACTCAGTGTAAGGACAATACACCTTTCATAATGTCAGCCTACTCCACAAAATAAGGTTGGGAAAGTTAGGAAGAGTACATTTTAGGCAAGAGCTGCACAATCTAATAGATAAAGCAGAACAGCATCAGTTAGTGTTGATAAAGGGGGACCTGGATTTACATACCAGGACAGACAGTACAGGATATGAGGACTGCCTTGGTCCACATGGGTAGGGCAATAGGAATAAACACGCAGTCATTCGAGACTTCTACCTGGCAAATGGATTGATGGTGGCCAGCAATGGTTCAGCAAGACAGACAGTCATAAGATCATATACAGGAGTGACCAACATGCCACTCGGGTAGACTTCCTCCTAATAAAAAAGTGACACTGGGGTAGAATAAATAATTGTAAATTCATCCCAATTGAAACAGTCGGCCCACAGCATAAGCCACTGGTTGCCACAATTACTTCAACACAGTAGTTACAGTGGGGTGTGAGGATAGTTACTAGGCTGAAGACCTAGATGCTGACTGGGTAAAAGCACAGGAGTTAAAGGAAATACTCAGGGCTCTAGCACCTTAAGAAAAAAAGGAAATAGGTGGAGTTGAGAAAGAATGGCAGTACCTCAAAACAGCATGTGTGAGAACTATAGAACAGATGTGCAGCTGAGGCAGGTATGGAAATAACGTACATAATAAAAGCTGGTGGTGGAATGCAGAACTCAAGGAAGTTATGAAAATAAAGATGAAGTGCAGGAAAACGAGCAAGATAAAAAAAATGGACCAGGCTAAGGAGTATTGCTTGGATAACAAAGAGGCTAAGACAGCAGTTGCAATAATGAAGCTCAAAGCATCAGAGACACTCTACTTGCTTCTGGAAAGTGACTCAGTAGATGGCAAAAAGAAACTCTATCAGGTTACAAGCCAAACATAGAAAGATAAAGAAGATAGTCATCAGACACCATTCATAAGGATTCACATTCATGTGAAGCTGGGGTTCATCAATTACCCAGTTTAAGTGCAACCTAGACCAGTGGCTGGGGAATATGAAATTTACACTGAGCCTAGCACCCATATCCCTATGAAGAGAGGTAGCTTATAAATGCCTGGCCCTCAATGTCCTATTTGGATACAGGACTTCATTACTCTTTCAGGAAAACTTGGCTAGGCTTAGAAAGCTCACGAGTCATTAGCCTAGAAAAAAAATCTATGAATCTGTAAGGGATGCCAGAAATGACCTGATCACCAGTCCACATAACATCAAAGGCAGATAGGAGTATTTCCAGCAGCTAATGAATGAAGAAAACCCAACCAAAGTTATACTGCCCTGGACACAGCCCATGATAAAATAAGAAGAGGACCCCACCATTGGAGAAGTAAACTCAGCATTAAGGAAAATGAAGTCAGGCAAAGCAGCCGACTCAGATGAGGTCACAGCAGATACGATCAAGATGTTGGGCGAGTTACGGAAGAACTGGCTTCTCAGGGTGTTCATAGCAGTATGGAGATAAAGGCATATCCCAGATGATTGTAGAATAAGTATAGAGTGCCAATGTACAAGAATATAGGGGACATTCACAACTATTGGCAGCATACAGGAATCAAACTTCAGTCACAATGCATGAATGTTCTGGAGAGGGTGACTGATAAATTAATACACAGAGAAGTAGAAAGTAAGATGAGGGATAAACAGTTTGGATTTAAATCTGGATGCAGCACAACCAACCTAATGTTTGGAGACAGACAAATAGTTGAGATGAAGCCAAAGATGAAGAAACAGTCCATATGGGCATTGCTAGACAGAGAAAGTATATGACAAGGTCCAAAGAAAGCTGGTTTGAGCAGTGGTTCAAAGTTCCAGAAACATTTATTGATTAATTTAACATTAGTTTACCAGGAAAGTCCAACTTGGATTAAGCCAATATTCAGTGGAGGCACAGGGAAAAACACTCCAGATGCGTATGTCTTTGTAACGTGGGAGGAAACTGGAGCACCTGAAGGAAACCTACAGGAACACAGGGAAGACATGCAAACTCCACAAAGACATCACCCCAGCCAAGAATAGAACCAGAGAACCTCTTGTTATGAGGCGATAGCACTAACCGCTATACCGCTGTGCATTGAAACATTGGTAAAATTAGTGCAGACTATGTATGAGGACACAATGACACAAGTATGAACAGTGTTTGGACTCACAGGAGGATTCCCAGTGGGACTGGTTGTGCATAGGTTCATAGATTGCTACTAGGTTAATTGCCCTTGTGGGCCATTTTAAGCCTAGCCAATTACCCCATGTGAGAATCAAACCCTGTACCCTGTGCAAGTAAGGTAACCACCTTAACCATTATGCCACCCTCCCACCATCATGGTTTAGTTCTGAGCTCACTACTGTTCATACTTGTGATAGACTATATTATATTAGCAGATAGGTTGGAAGGGACAGGTCAACAAAGTTTCTGTGTACAGATGATGTGGCATTGCAGGCAAACTCTGAACAAGAACTTCAGCACAGGATAGGGGAATGGAACTGAAAACCGAAGGTTCACGGCATGAAACTGTGTACAGATCATAGTATGATAGGAGGTTACTAGGCTAATGACCCTACGGACCTTACCAGCCTAGCCAAGTTTTTACCCATATTCAGCAAAATGATGGATGGATTGTGTGAGAGAAGACCTGTGACAGGCATCACTATCGAATAATGCAAGAGAAAGGCATTGAACTGAGAGAGATGGTGACAGTTCATGTGTCAATCTGACCCCCATGTAGACAATGGGAAAAAGAGGGTTGATGATGATGATATCTTACTTTTGGATGATTTATTTTTGATGTTGAGTTCTTTATTGATCTTTTTGAGTTCCTCTGTAGAAGACTGGATATTAAGTTTTCACATAAAGGCTAAGAGTTTCTTCCTCTTACTATATAGTTTGTTTATACTCGGGTTCCACAATTGGAGTTTATTTCAAAACTTGGCAATATACTTGCACCTTATGCAGCACAGTTTAGCATTATAATAGTCTCTAAAGACAGAAGAGTTTTGTGGTAGATCCAGTTTTACTTTAATGCTAAACGCTACTGACTGGTAGTCAAATTTAACCAGTGATGTGGGAAATGAAGATATTAAGTCTGGGGGTTGTACTGATGAGAAGCAGAGCTGATAATTTAGTACCCCTAGTTGGTTTTAGAACTAGTTGTTCCAAGTAGCTAGCATTTTAAAGAAGTCCAGGAATCTTTGCACATACATATTACTGGTGGTATATAATGGATGGATATTTGAAGTTATATGAGAGAATAGTGTTGGATTTGGTGTGGAGTAATGCCATTTTTATATGCATTGTGAATTACAGGTGACATGGAGGGAATTCAGTGATTTGTTATTATGTGGTACAGAGGTTTATTTACTCTGAGAAACATATGGAGGAGTTCAAAGTAATTTTCTTGCCTTAAAAATCTGGGAGTGAATTGAAGGCTTAGGAAGACAGACACACCCGCTCCCATAGCTCCATCAGTTTTGGCATTGGGCCTTAAGTGTTATGGGCAGTGGGGTGGTAGTGTTACTCTGAAACCATACTTCAGTAACAGATGTATATATTTTCAAGGATTACGATTGCTTGTAAGGAGTGCAACTTCCTGATGCATCTGAGTAGCAGCCTAGATTTTCTAAACGCAAACTCCCTGGACCAGATAGTCAATACACCAACCAGGGATGTAATCATACTGGATCTGGTCCTCACTAATATGGGAGACTGCTGTGCACCTCCTACTATAATGCCTTCCCTGGTAAGGTCAGACCCCAAAATGGTCCCCTTTGAAGTAAAAATAAAAACCTGGGTCCCCAGCTAAATCTGGAATTTTCAGGAACTGTTCTAAGACTAGCCTCCTACTATTAAGTGAGAATCTGGCAAAATTTCAAGCCCTCATAAACCCTGAGAGCACTTCTGCCTATGCAGAACTGTTCACAGAAACCCTGTACAAGCATATTAATAGCTGCATAGAGGCAGCTGTACTCACCAGGAAGAAGTACAGAACTAACTCAAAAAACAAGCCACCCTGGAGGAATCACAAAATCAATCCTCTGTATAACAATCGGAAGAAAAGGATAAAAGCACTCTCAAACTAAGCAAAAGACTCAGAGGACAAATAAAGTCTACCAAAGCCAAATTTAAGGTAAGTTTGGTCTCCCAGGCCAAGGACAACCACAAAGCATTTGTTAGCTAGGTCTGCAACCTCAAAGGCAATGCACAATTATGTGCAGAGATCATTGTAAATGGATTCAACTATACTGAACCAGAAAATATAGCAAACCTTCTGGCTGATAAATTCAGTTCCAACTTTACCCCTCTCTCCCCCTCAACCTTCCCTCAGGAAATATCATCAAATATAACTCCCATGGGTCTATATTAGAAGACCGAAGAAGCATTATTTCGAAAGCATCTTGGTCAAACAAAAGGCTGAAAACGCAAAATATCGAAGAGGCTGTTTCCCTGGAAATAATTTGCTTGGCCGCTTTGGTACTTTGCAGTTTTCAGCACTGTAGTGCAGTCGCAGTTGGTATATTTAAGTAGGGGGAGGTGCAGGCCCCCACATTGAGGGGTGTGGGGGTGAAGCCCCCCACTTAATGTAATGTTTGAAATTGTTGTTTATTTATTTATATTTGTTGGAACAGCAATTTTTCCCCTTGGAAAAAAATCGCTGTTCTGACACTTCAACATTGTAGCGTTCGCTTACCTAGGGTTGATGAATCACTGCTCACTTTTTTAAGCATTCAGAGATCTAATATAGACCCAACTCCCCCTACTATCACTAGGGAACAGGTCCTTAATGCTCTCTCCAAGACCAAGAACACTGCATCAATGGGCCCAGACAATATCCCAGGATGCCTTCTAAATAGTATGAAACATGACCTATCAGGGCCTCTGGAATTACTGTAGCCTCCAAACAGGCTTTGTGCCTCATGAATGGAGAAAGGCAACAATAATCCCTCTGCACAAAAGTGGGCCATCTACAGACCGTAGAAACTACAGACCCATAAGTTTCACTACTCTTATATGTGGAGCCATGGAAAGAATTATCATGGAGATGATCAAGAGAGATGTAGCAAACCTCGAGACGCTGGACCCAACCCAGTTTGGTTTTGTCAAGGGCAGATCATGCCTACTAAACCTGGTGGACTTCAAGAATGTCACCAAAGCAATGGATGAGAGCAAAGTCATTAACACTGCCAACCTTGACCTGGCCAAGGCATTTGACACAATTCCCCACTTGGGTATTGTTGATAACTCAAGAGATTAGGTACAAACCTGTGTGTCACTCAGTGGATAGCCAAATGGTTCACAGACAGGACCTACGAAGTTAGAATTGGGGAGTCCACCTCTACAAAAAGGCCACTCACAAGTGGTGTCCCTCAGGGATCAATCAGTCCTTGGACTGCTCCTTTTTGGCATGCACATCTCAGAAGTCAAGGCCAATGTCAGTGGTCTCTGTCTGACTAAATTTGCAGAGGATTGAAAATTTGAGTTGTCATTGAATCTCACACTGACACAAATGTTCTCCAGTTTTGGAAGTCATCCATCCCTGGTAACTATCATAATGAAAACACATCCCTTAGAGGTGACCCAGTAGTCAGGGACTTAAGGACACACATAGATAGTAATGTAGCCTTTGATCATCACGTCTACAGTGGTGACAAAATCATTCTATGTTGCTCAACTTATAAACAAAGGTATGGCATCTAAGTCCAAGGAAGTTATTGTTCCACTGTATTCGGCATTCATCAGACCTATCATTGAGTACAATACCCCCTTCGGTATGTACCTAGCCAGACATATCCAACAATTTGAATGTTCACAGATGTTCCTCACTAAAAGAATACAGGGTGTAAGTAATACATCCTATGCAGACCCCCTCAAGGCTGTATCTCTGTATTCTGTCTCCTAGAGGCTTTGTTGAGGAGATCTATACCTGACATACAGGGCATTGTCAGACCCCACTCTGATGAACTTTCTGCATATCAACAAAACAAACAGCACCAGAATTACTCATTCTTAAAGACTTAAAATTTGCCTGTGATATAAATAGGACCTACTGCAGAGATAGGTAAGTATCCCAGAGACTACCCCATCTATGGAACAGGCTCCCCATCCATGTGAAGCAGAGTTCTTCCCTAACCAAATTCAAATGCAACTTGGACAATTGGATGGGAAACTGGAAATTCATCTCTGGTTTGGCACCTATGCCTCTAATGAACAGAGGTAACCTGTTAAGTGGTTCATCTCACAGGCACATGCTTACACTTATCAAGGGTATCCAAACTTTTCAGAGACTTGGGATGCATGGCTAGGCTTAAAAAGACCCTTGTGGTCATTAGCCTAGTAAATACCTATAAACCTATGATCCTATCTTGTCTTTGCTCATCCTGATAAGAGGAGCATCTGAGTTTTTGATTATAGCAGGTTTATTGCCCTGAACATGTTGGCTTAAGGGCTTCTGCTTGTTATTTGAGTGACCCCCCTCTGTAATTGCCTTAGAGTGTGTTGTTTGCTGGTTTGGATCTGTTGATGAGGGGGTGCATGCAGGAGGTAGGTTTGGAGATTTTGGCTGTTTGGCTTAGACCTAGGAGTCTTATGTAGAGATTTTTAAAGGCACCAGCATATGACAATTTTATGTTGACAGTATGGGGTTGCTCCATAGGTGTGAGTTGGATAAGACAGTGTTTTGTTCACTTTGTGCAACTGGCTATGAAAGGGATGCCTCCAGTTTAGGATAAGCATTTACATCTCTCAGGGACAGAGCCCCTTAGGTTGAGCAGGAGTTTGTTTTCAGTGAACATGTCACAGTGCTCACACTGTCTTCAGAATGAATGCTAGAAGGCTAGCAATAGAAGAGTGAGGGTCAGTAACCTGTCTCCCCCTGTTAACTAAGGTAGTTGTGTACTGAGAGTCAGCAAGGGAAATAAAGAGGTGCTATGGGAGTATTTAGAGGGAGAAGTCCACATAGATACATGCAGCTAGTAGCTGTGCTGTACAGATAATCATAGGTAAGAGAACACCTGCATAACTAAGTACAAGCTGTTTACAAAGACCGTAAGCAGATGTCTAACTCACAGGCTTTAGAGGAAGGTACACTTTCATGCACTATCCATAATAGAACCGCTATTAATGCCCAGCTCTGAGCAATAAATAATAAACAAGTGAACAAAAGAACCACTAGAAAAAAAGAGAGAAACCTGAAGCCAAAGTACTCACAGCTACCTTGGACATCCAGCAATTAGTCCGCCCCTCCCTTAGATTGACTATTACTCTGTTCAAGATGACCACCTGGCCAAACATTTACTGAGGAAAATGCAGAAGACAGTAATACAATGCAGAAAAATAGTTTAAAATGGCAAAATCAGTCAGGTGATTTTAGTGCAATCTCAAAGATGGTTATGCGACAAGAGTGGCGCATTAAGTTCAAGCATTCATTTGCATTACAAAGCATGATAGTAATTATACAGATTTCTCATGAGATGTAAGCAAACTGTATGGTGTAGAGGAATAAAGCTTTGAATAAGACCCACATGTCCTGGATTTGATTAAATGGTCTGCGAGCTGACTGGGGAGACAGTCAAATAATGACTTACAGCTTGCTCATTTCTCTCTCTCAGGATGTCTGATGAGAGAAGGATGTGGGATGTTAGTCAGTGACTCTAGCTGGAGACTAAGGATCTGTGGGGCTACTAATGGGAATCTCTTTTAAAGTAGAATATGAACTTTCACAGAACCCTGTTGTGTGTCTGCCCCTTGGAACACAGCAGGAATGTAGAGAGGAGAATTAAATATCTAAGCAGAAAACCCCTGATCCCCCAACAGTTTATAGCCCCACTACTGTGGCATAAGCCTCACCCCAAGGAGAGAATGAGTCTTACTGTTGTTGCCATTTGAGGACAGATGAGGCCAGTAAGAGGGAGATGTAATGGTTATCGCTGGGGGTTCAAGTTTTAAATGCAAATATGAGCATGTGCATGAAAATGTTCGTGTGTGTGTGTGTGTGTGTGTGTGTGTGTGTGTGTGTGTGTGTGTGTGTGTGTGTGCGTGTAAACTTGCATGCACCCAGACACATATATGCAGGAATGCACACACATTTTGTATGTGTGTGCCATTGTGCATGTGGGTGCGTTTCTGTGCTTGTGTGTCTTCGACTGTACTTTTATTTCTGTGGCTTAGTAGGGAGGTCTTGTTTCACAGGACAGTAGATTAACCCAAGAGGACCCTGGAAAAATAGGCATGAAATATAAATGTAAGCTAAATGAAAATAAATAAATACACAAAATACTATATAGTACATTGCCAAAATATAATAAAAGTAATAGAAGCCAATACACTGAAATGGAATAGCCCCAGGCTGCTTCAGTAGTTCCTCAGGCAGGAGGTGTGTGTTTGTGGGTGTTAATAACCCAATCAAAAATAACGCTTCTAAACTTTGAGGTTCACTTCCGAAGTTCTGCATAAATAAAATAGTCCTGCCAGGTCAAATCTCAAAATAAACATGTCTCTCTGAATCCCAGAAACATTACTAAGAGAAAGGAGAGTAATGTGAAAAAATGGCAAGGGAATTACATTGTGTTGCAAGTCCTTTTTCAAAAGAAAATTGCAGAGAGAGCTGCAGGGCAGAAATGACTAGTCAAATGAAAATTAAATGGACAGCCAACCATTTTTACAGGTCAGGTAAACATGCACTGAAAGAATATAGAATATTTCACTTAGAAAATGTCTCCTATAGCAACTGTGTGATGTGAAAATGTGCTGTACTAAAAAAATGCAATTAAAGATTGAATTAAACAGTAACATTCATCAATTATATGTCTTAGTAAAAACTGAATACTTAAGACAAATAAATCTAGTTGCATGGCATAAATACTTAAAATCATTTGAATGCGTAGTAATGACAAGACGTCCTGTATTTTAATGGCCAATATGGATATGTGTAAAGCAGTAAAGGACAGAACCATAATGAGGTAGCGTGATGGGAGGATGTGCAGTGGATGCGTTCTGTAAGGGGAATGTGATTAACACTGTAGAAGAGATGCCAATCAGTTCCTGCAAGAAGTGTATGCAATCATTTGAGCATCTATGTTAGCAATTATGGCTGCTTAAATGACAATAAGTGCTTGCCATGTTGTATGAGTGCAATATCAGTTGCATATAAGAGTTGGCAATCAATCCTGAACCGTATGTCTGAAAGAAGCATGATTTACAATAGTACTGGTGCTTCCTTCCCAGCCAATGATTGATGTCACTCCCTTCAGAGGCTTCTAATGAGACCAGTCCCTCAGAGCCCTGATTAACCTCCACAGTTTTCCCCACTCATATCCAGAGTCATGCACTGATTCCAGGATCAGTGCTCATGCATGTAGTAGTGGTCAGCTATCAAGCCTTGGTTCAGATATTTGATTATATTACATGACAAACAAAAGCCAATTATCTCGACCAGATGGTATAACAGGATGCATCATACATCCTTCCACATATTTCAGTTGTGTCAGCCTGCTCTGCAGCATCACCTAGTTTCTCTCTTTTACATCACTCCACATGAATCTTTAATATGAGATATGCCCCTGACTGTATGCAACTATCTTTATGTTTACATTCTGCTTCTGTGCCACTGCTTTCTTGTGCATAATACGAACATTTTTCTCTACCTTCAGGATTATCCACAAGATTACTGTGCACATGTACATGCATGAGGATATTGGCTTTATCTGAAATGACCAGACACAGGACATCTGGATGCCCATAGAGGACAAGGCGGCAAAATCCTCCCTCTCATAATGGGACAGACAGACCTGCTGGGACACAGAGTGACAAATCTTTGAATTAAGGGAATGCCCTTCAATAGCTCAGAGCTTTTTATTATTTTGCTATGCATGAAGCTTTGATCCAGAATTGGGTCATCTGCGAATGGTTTAGCACCTGGTTTCTCATGAACATTTGTAATACTGTAACAGAGATGCAGCCCCTTCCATCTAAACTCTGAAATGTCATACGGCATATTTTAACAATGAAGTTGTCAGCTAAACTTGGACAACCAGAGTTCCACAAAGCTGCCCTATCATTACATTTAGGCAGGATTCTGACATAGAGATATACAGTCATAATTGCACAGGTGATA
Organism: Protopterus annectens; assembly: GCF_019279795.1. Taxonomy (NCBI): domain Eukaryota; kingdom Metazoa; phylum Chordata; order Ceratodontiformes; family Protopteridae; genus Protopterus; species Protopterus annectens. Next base: position 259,714,813 of record NC_056748.1, on the reverse strand, counting down.
GCTTCATACTGTTTGCGCCTCAGCCAAGTACATACACCAGATATCTGAACCTGTCTTTCCTTTCATACTAAGTAAGATTGTTATTGTAACAACAAATTATCCAGTAGGGTAACACTAACCTGTCTTGTGTCAAAGTAAACCTAGCTCACACTCACTCTCTCTCTGTATCTCTCTGTTAGTGGGTAAACAATCCAACACTTGTTGAATTTTACTTCAGAATGGTAGGCAGAACCAATAATGAAGGATCCAAACAGCAGCATCACTATGAACACCCCTATGAATACTTGGCTGCTATAAGCCAGATATTCCTGAAGTAACATTTCTAATACCGCCTGCTTGGAACCCAAAAGGCAAGAAGGATGGTGGGGCTGTACTTACTCTATATTCATACTGAGAACCAAGATCAAGAAAGCTTTTGCTCTTTTTCTCCACAGGAGGTTTCTGTTCTTCCTGAGCTTACCTTGTTCTTAAACAGGTGTACCAGCCATGTAAAACTTCCCAAATGACACTGTTCCCAGAGTGAGTCATGCTTGTTTACCAAGCACTTAGAGACAAAATGAAGAATCCAAATGGCACACTCCATCTCACCTCAAAGGATAAATGAATAAAATTCTAAGACTGATGGTATTTTGCTGGCTTTGACATTCAGAGCCCTGGACTCAAACTGCATCATGTCAACACCCATCATAAGAGTTTACTGCACATTGTCTTAATTAGTTCATGAGACCCCTCTGGTCTACACCACTTATAATTGTGCTTCTAGCTGCCATATTGTGCAGGATGCTGTTCAGCCTGTCATCCTCCACAGCCAGATCAACAGGAAGCACCTCAAAAATTCCTCCAGCTGTAGCAAGTTTTAACCCCATTTCCCACCCTAACCCAACTGATCCTGCCCATAGAACCAACAATTATCCCAAAGTGGCAGATCTGGCTTCACCTCCCTTACCTATGTTCTTCAACACATCAGAGGCCGTCTTAGCCTGTGGATATGGGTACAGCCTAGAATGATATTTTTATTGGCCAGTGAGAACTCACTTGATGCCACTGAAACCATTGCTTTTCTGGAGCCCAGGCTCCACTCTGAACATACCCATTCCACATTTCCCTGTAATTTACAAAGAAAAGGGAACTTTTTCCAAATTCCCCCACCAGCTTCTACAGGATAGTTTGTATTATCACATTGAATGTTATGAAGCAACCATCTCTGCCACTCAGCAATCAGGATATTAACACAACTACTTTTTGGATCACAGCACAAGTACATTTTGATCTGGTGAGGGTAATTCCTCTAGAATGGTTCTTGTTCTTAAGAGTCACTAACCTACATTCTATTGCTGCTTCCAGAGAATCCTTCTCTACTTTTGTCTTCAATGTTCTTATATGAATACTTGCTACTACCACCATGATCTTCACCTGTAATAGCTCCACCCAAGTACTCACCCTCATCACACCACAGTACAGTTGTCATCCTTCTCATTTTTGTACAACCTCCTTAGCTCTCAGCATTAGGGCTGCCTGAGTATGGGCCCAGCACTCCAGCTCAATCCAGTTTCAAGCAAAGTTGCTTGTTTTAGGTGAGTTATTAAGATACTCTTTCTATGGCCACTGTACTTGTGCATTGCTGTCAATGTCTACTAACAAGTTTTCTGGGGTCTTATGAGCATCTGCATTAGGGTACCAGGTGCTTTTTCCATCCTGCACCACCAGCTCTGCTTGCGCAAAGTGGATCACTAGGCACTTTCATTCCACACTTAGTGCCATGCCACCAAGTCAGGGATTTTACCCATTTAATTCTTGAGGATACTTGCATATCATTTTGGCCCCAAGATCTTTAAAATTCACCTTACCAGATAAATAATTTTCTGACAAATACAAACTATCCTAAGAGAATTTTTGAATCCAGTAGATTGACTACTTAGTGTTTTCCCATATATCCAGATCGGGTCTATATTACATAGTCGACTGCTTAGGTTTTAGAACGCCTAAATGTCGATATCTAAATATCAACAACTTAAAATCATGAATGGCACTTTCCACACAGGGAAAGAATGCCATTGGCCGAAGTAAAAAAAAAAATTTTAAACAGAAATTAAGGTGGGGGGCTGTGCCCCCACACACCCCAACCAACTAAGTATACCAACTCTGAGATTGCTCTACATTGTACAGAGGGCAAAATCCCATAATGGCCAAATGACTTGTTTCCCTGTGTGGAAACTGCCGTTTGTGATTTTAAGTTGTCGACGTTTAGGTGTTCGACAATTTAAGTGGGTGACAATTTAATATAGACCCCCCCCCAGATCAGGTAAACAATTTGCACATCAGGACTGCTATGGATCTGAATTGCAGTTGCTCTGAATTCAATCTGTCTAGTTTAGCTCACAATTTTTCAGTTCCCATTAGGTCAGCTGATGCTCCACGGTCATGACAGGATGGATGAGACAGGTCAGTGGTGCTTTCTCCTACAAGCCAGGATGATCCCATTTCAGCCATTGTCATAGACTAGACCTTGCCTTCTTTTCATTACGAGATTGCTGGCCTAATTTTGCTCTCATGCACCTGTTAGACTACTTGAAGTATGTTTCATGATGGGAAGGGTAGGTAGATAACTAGCATCCCCACAGATATCAAGCCCACTTGCTGATGTTCCCATCACAGTGGCAAGAGGCAATCAAACTACATTAATGATAATATGGCCTGGTTAGCAGTCCTGCCAGGAAGCAGAGTCCTCTAAACTCATAACATGGGGGTAAAACTATGGTGGTATAGTGGGGGGGGCATTATTTTCCACAACTATAAAACAAGACAGGAGCTGCCATTGTGAGCTTAACATTCTCCTCCAAATGTGGAGTTGCCAGTCTATAGACAGTAATGATTTGCCACCAAAGAATGAATACACCTGACAGCCATAGGCTCAAGCGTTTCACAGTCTGCTATCCCACATGGAAATGGAAGGGGAATCCAACTTCACTGATGACTGACACAGATGCTAAATTGAACCATCTGAACAGATTGTGCAGACTCTATCCATTTACATCCAAGTTGGTTTCATTGTGTTTTGAATTGTTACTCCAAAGTGTTTTTTTTTTTTTAAACTTTCCCTCATGCTACCTGTCAATTGCTGGACTTGTGCTGGTGGTTTGCCTAAGAAAAAGTTTACCACAGACTTTGTACTACATTCACAAACAAATCAATTCCTAGAAGACCTGATCTTAGTACATCAGGGATGACTTCCAGCCTCATTACAAGGGCTTGGGTCCTAGAGCAACACCAGGAAAACAGACATTAGCATGCCATATTTTCCACCAATGTCTGTTTGGTGGGTTTTCAGAACTGCACTCTTCCTCCCTCTTCACTCAGCATTACTGAGGAAATTGGCTCTAATTCTACCCTTTAGTACTTTTACATCTGTCATTTCCCCATCCAAATCTCCTTCTCCCCATTAAAATTGTTAGAGTAAGGGGTGATCTCTACCCTTGGCTTCAGTTGGGCTGCAAAGTAAATGGCAAATGTCAACCAAGTCAAATCCTCTTCCCACCTAAATGAATTCAAAACTTTCAGGAACCAAACTGGACAAGCTATTGGTCCACAAAATCCAGTTGCTGTTCTGCTTACCAGCAGTCTGTAATTAGAAATACAAAACTTTAATGGACAGAAATAAAAATAAATTTCTAAATACAAAAAACTTTAATGGACAGAAATAAAAATAAATTATTTCTAAGGCAACGAAGTTATTTAGCTCCATTTCTCAACTCAAAGAAAAATCTACTGTCTCCATTTCTAACTCTACAAAATCACCTAGAAACTTTGTTAATCAGCTATCCGTTCCTAAAACTAGTCCTGTCAAATGAAAAATTTCAAAATACCACACCATCCATTTCTTCGTATTCAACCATAGATCCATTCATGCAACCATTTTAACTTTAATCCATTCTGCACCACAGAAATACGGCACAAGACCCCTTTGATTCTTTCCTTGTCATACTAGATTTTTTAGGATACCAGTTATTCTGGAATTATTCCTGATGAATGGAAAACCGCTCCCAACATTGCTCTGCCTAAAATAAGTAACCTATCTCTTCAAGAACCTTTTTCTCTCATTGCCATTCTACCACCTCTTGCAGCATTGTTTTTGAAATACTAATTTATAAGCAAATGCAATCCTTTCTACAATACAAGCATACTTTATTTTCTAAATAGCATGCCTTTTGAACTAGGTTTTGTACTTGTACTAATCTTTTCTAAGTACCTAGCAGAATATGCACTAACACTGATAAAAAGCAACTTATGCGACTCATTTTTGTAGATCTGAAAATGGGCTTTGATCATATACATCATATCCTACTTACAAATCATCTTTGCGACATTAATGTTTTTCTAACACTCTTCAGCGGTTCTTTGCTTATTTATGGAACAAGAACCACCATGTGAAATATAGCAATACTCAAGGTTTTCTTCAGCTTCTTTCATATCTTGGTGTTCCTCCACTGTCCAAACTTGGCTCAGTTTGACTCTCCTTCTTTGCAAATTGTTTTGTCATACAGCCTTTATCATATTAACAGGATATTGTATGCAAGTTGATTCTTCCATACTCAAACCGTTCCAAATATTTGCATAATCATCTTAAAGAATACTTTCACAAATCATTACCTGGTATCTAACCATAAATTGCTCGTTAACTCCTGCAAATCAAAAGTAAAGTTGTTAAGCACTTCTTAAAGACTAACTTATAACGCCACTCTCCCTTTATTGCAGACCACTTGGCATTATAGAAACCAAAGCCGATAGTGCGTCCGTGCAGCTGAAAGGAAAATTCAAACACAAATAGCTCACATAGTGTGGGGCAATGCCATAAAAACTGCTTCTTTTTAACCAACACATCTTTCAAACGACTAAATAGTGTCACCAAAACAGTTTCTTAGTAGAAAGAACAACCAGGCACATTAAGAAGGAACAAGGAATGAAACTGAAAATATGTGACTAAACTTCCGTTTTATTAAAAAAATAATAAAATGTAGTAAGAACCTGATTTAGCTCTTTCATCCCAAATACATTTATGGAACTTCATCAGAACCAGTAATTTTTCAAAAGAAAGTTAAAATCGACAAGAAATCAACCATGTGACTTTTTAAACCACACTGAAATACATTTAAATATATAATTAATTGATTAGAAACATCTATTTAAACCTGTAACAGGAACAACATTAAAATAAAAAAATACCCAGTTAGAAAAGTACATTGCCAATGATTTAAAGTGAAATACAGTATGAAAAATATATATGTAATATACATTAAAAGGTGTTAAACATATAAAGCTTTCGCGTGCTGAAAACGACGCTTCATCAGATCATGTTGCCCTGAATCCACTCATATACTACAGCATAAAAATACATTAAAAGGTGTTAAACATATAATATATATAAAAAGAATACATAAAAAAGCCATGTGTACTAAAGCATCAAAGCTTTTAACTTAAGACCAGGAGTGATTGAAATACATTCATTAATCCCAGGATAAACAGATGCAGTTAGCTTGATTTACCAATGCAACTCTCTCTATTCTAAACATAGTCCCCAGGGACCCCCACATTCATTATCAAGATAACAAAGTGACATTTGTGAAAAGCTGTGCAGGGGGAGGAATGCTTGTAAAGAGAACTACCTTTGTTTCGTCTCAACAGATCAGAATTATGCTCATGTATTCTTTTCTTTAGTTGCCTCTCTGTTTTAACCAACATAAAAGCGGCAAGAGAGACAGCAAGCAATGTTAATCATACCTTTAGTGAGACAATTACCATAAGCTAGTTTAATCTTAGAATTACAATAGTTGTCCAAAACAATGGCTTCTTCTACCAAAATGTATGGACACTGAGTACCTGAAAGGGTTCTTACAGGGAAAATCAAAAAAAAAAATTCAAAAATATTTTTCCTGCTTTGTAAACAATTTTTGGTGTTTTCCCCAATGTGTTGCAAACTGTGTCATCAACCTTAAACATGTACCAATTTCTAACTACAGCATCTTTAATAGCCCTGATATAATAAAGATATAGTTAGAAATTACCTAGTAAAAACTTTTGTTTGTCCAGATGTTAAAGGACAGAGTGAGGGGCTAGTTCACAGACAGGATGGCACATTCTCCTAAAATAGCAGACAAGGATAAACAGCACTGGAATGCAATGGTCATTGAAGCTTTTTAAGGCCAATTTTCGGATGTAATTAAAGAAGCAGCAGATGTAAAGATATTGGGACAAACTCATACTGTTGTGATGGGTATGGGTCTAGCTGGTTTATGACCAGTCTCCATAGCAACAAAGAAGTCACACAAGAAGTTTGGTTATATAATTGTGACTTAATGAAATGTTGAGAGACTAGTGTGAAATTGCTGTAAGAACATCATATCCATGAAAATTAGCTAGTCAGCTTAAAGTACAGTACTCATTGCAGCAGCTATTTAGAAAATTAAGATACAGTACTCCTTGTAGCAGCTAGCTGTGAAATTCAGAGTAGTGGCAGTACTACCAGGCCCAGGAAGAAAGCTGTGTAGAACTGGAGAATTCAACAGTGTTCCCTGGAAATTGTGTACATGTGTGTGTATGCGAAAAATAATACTTTTGAGTGAAAGGCAGTTACTGTGGAGAGAGGGATGTTGAGAGACATTGGTTCACAGAGAGAGTGGCATGACTCTGTAAATGAACAGTGTGGAGTCTAAGTTGGGTGTGGAGGTTGGAAACACAGACCCAGAACTGTAGACTGCAATCCCTCTATGCTCTTAGTGCCAAAGTTGTGTTTTGTGGATTATTCATTGAAACAAACTGGGCAACATAGATGCATACACATGCTTAAATTTAACATTTTTGCTCTAGCTGTTATTTGTTGGAGTTTGAGTTTTGGTATAATAACAATTTATTGCAATTCCTGTTTGTATGATACTAATTTACCTTTAATTTCTCTAAGCGGGCTAAAATTTCTCTAACGATTAAATCATTGTCATTTAAGTTGCATCGATTGTATTTTCACATTATGTCTAATCTGGTATAATTGTTTAAGCTATACATATTTTTGTAGTATTTTTGAAAATTGTAAAATTATTGTTCTTAAACATTTTTTGTAATACTTTGGAGCTTTCCTTCCCGAGCCTTCAATGAAAATGGATACCCACCCAAATGTACTTTCCTGGTAATCAAATGTGAGTAAATAAATAGATAGAAACTTACAGTCTCTTTCATTTCATTTAGGCTTTATTTTTTTGTCTTCTGACATGCCCTGTCTTGGATTCCACATAGTTCCATGTGCAGCTTTTGTTTTCCTTACTTTTTGCGTATTAGCTATGCCAGTAATATTTGTCATGCAGTTTCCTACTTGCTTTTCTCAGTTTGTGGATGAAACAGTAACTTTTTGTATGTGTGTGTGTGTGTGTGTGTGTGTGTGCGCATGTGCGTGTAATTTGATCTCGATCACCATGTTGGCAGTTTTCTAACATGGTATTTCTAGTATGAAGCTCTTAAATGGAAAACTCAATGTCTGTCTAGAGACTCTTTTGGGTCCAGTTGTAGTGATATCAGCTGTTACTATCCTTTTACTTCTACATTTCTAACAGTGACAAAGAACAGGATGTTCTGTGTGTGTGTGTTGCAATTTTACCTTAAGCAGCATGTTGGCAATTTCTTAGTGCTAGAGGTCTTGAGTTTTGAGTCCCAAATATGAGCTAATATTACTCATTCACTTTTATTATTCTCACTGTGAATCAATGCAAAGATGAACTCCATATTGACTTCCCGTTTTCAGTTGTCAGAAAGACTGCTATTTCTAGAAATTATTCAGCCTGTACTACTTTATCAGTATCTGTATATCTTATTTGGAATAAAATGGCCTTGCCATCTGCAGATGTTGTGTTTCGCAAAGCTACTGACATAGCAGAACTGAGTGGTCATAATGTTAATTCTATCATTACCAGCTCATACCACTGTGCTTTCTGCTTACACACACCTCACAGTAAATAATTGTGACAAATTCTTGGTTTACTTTTTTTCTTCAGTATTATTACAAGGTTATACATATTGCATGCCCAACTTTTTTTTTTTTTGGTTTAGTTTATAAAGTTAGATGCACAAACACTGTTAAATAGCACATATGTAAACATAACACTGTGATCCATTTTATTCTGCCTGGAACATGTACAATATGTTCATTATTTGCTGCAAGAGATTATTTGGCTTTGCAGCTGCCAGAATATTTGGAAAACATCCGAATACCATTGGAATATTTAGGGTATGTAACTCCAGCTTATTTAGTTCACAATAGGTGCATTAGATATGCAACAAAAGAGTGAGCATCTCCACTGCTAATGTTTTTTAAACAGTCTCACATGTCAAACTGTCTGTATATAGTTGTGTTTCACAGCTAAGTCCACGTAATTAATTTTAAAGGAAAATGTTTTCTTTTAGCTGCTGTATTTTATTACTTCATATCGTTTTTATCAAAAGCTGTTTTGCCAAGTAGAATATCTCATCAAAACTACTTCTCTTCAAACAAACAATTTCATATGAAACAGAGGCATAGACACACAAACACACACACACACAAACACACACACACACAAAATCTTGCTCAATAATTCTTAGAAAAGACAAAAAACTTGTAAAGTAGAATACCTAAAAGAAGGAAAAGGTTGCAAGGTGCATTGGCTAATAAGATAAAGTAAAATATTATCTTCCAATATGTTGTGCTTATAACAAAATGAGAATGAATTATTAGTAGTTTTACAGAGATTAAAGTCGGTAAAAGAAGCCAAATGTTAGACTGAAATTAGTATAATGAAAAGCAAATCACAGTTAAAGGTGTGCAGAACATTTATGTCAGTAAATGTGTTTGAAATGTCTGTCAGCTAAACAATCAGCCAGTTCTCTCTGTCCTGATATCTGCCCCATTTTATTACTGCATGATCTAGTCCCAGATGCCTCTGGCAAATTAGATATGCAGATCACATAAACATATCTGCTTCTGCACTCCCAACAGGCTTTTTTCCAGTCTCATTCAAAATATGAAAAGTAAAATCACCGTTCTGCACAAAAAGAAGAAGAGTTTATTTATTACAGTTTCAAAATATCATAGAATCTAGATCCCAGTACATTACTATAGGTATAATAACAGACTGCAGAATGACCCTTAACAGTAATTGTTATTTGTAGAAAAGCAAACAGACATGTAGGCTCAGTGTTTTACATACTTAAATCTAGCATACCAGATGTTAAAGAACCAGAGTTCTTTTCTGTAGAGTGAAAAAGTCTATTCGATCATGATTATAATTTAGAGCTAAGGAACTTCATCACATGATAATTTTGAATGCAGGAGGTTACAAATAAATAAATAAATACATACGACACTTTGCTCGACTAAGCAGCAACTATTGCTATTTGTTGAGAGACTTAGATTATGTAGCAAGACTCCATAATTTTCATCTGCATTCAATGTTATATAGTAATTTCAGGGAGAAACGTTTTGGATATATTGTGCTTAAGAATGCCATTAACTTGTTTAAATATTTGACTTTGGACAATGACAGTAAGTTACACTTGGTGAAGTACAGGGATTTTATAATCTTTTCTGAACAAAGTTATGAAAACTTGGATTGATAAAAAAAGTCCCCATTTTTATATCCGATTTATCACCCATTGTAATATACTGCTGTCCAGTATTTCACCAAATGGTTTAATAGCCTTAAAAATAAAAAAAAATAACTGATTTACAAAATCAGTGTGACTAGCAAATATTTTAAAATTCATAGTTATAATGTTTTATCAGCACTACATGATAAATATATATATTAAATTTAAGGTATTCTAGTGTAATTCTCTTATCATATTCACATACTTGCACATTTTAAACATTATTGACTTAACTGTAAATTGCCGCTGCCCAACATGTCAACAGTCTGAACTTTTTTTGATCTGCTACTCACTTCCAGTGACACAAACTGCAATAGATTAGTGTAATGTGAGCGTATGCCCTTCTCTTCCAGTGACAAACTGCAATAGATTAGTGTAATGTGAGTGTATGCCCATTTTCCATAGTGTGCACATGGGAAGCACATAGAAAAAAAAAATCCTTTATTGACTTTCATCAGCAGATAAAGATAACAGAATATTGCACATCAGCTTATGCAATGGCCTTAATTTACAACTATAGTGTGGGTTCTTAAAATAAAGCCACTGTATTGCAACAATGCACTATGTCTGGGACATAGGTAATTCATGTATTTATGCATGGTAGTGATGCTGTGGATTTGATAATTTGGTCTGTAACCTCCCATCAAAACAATTCCCTGCTTATGGAAAATATAAATGCCCCCACTCCTTCCTATAGTGATTTGCTATACTGAAAAGTTATGTAGAATTTAAGACAGCTTAACAGCTACATGGAAGAAAGGTAGTATAATATGAGACAGTCATCTTGTTTGGTAAATGTCAATGTCTAGCCCATGTGTGTGTGTGTGTGTGTGTGTGTGTGTGTGTGTGTGTGTGTGTGTGTGTGTGTGTGTGTGTGTGTGTGTGTGTGGGTATCCGCATGTGTACACATATGTCTGTACATATGAACATGTGTTTGTTTGCTTGACTGTGTGTATATATACATGTATATTTCCAGGACTATTTATGTTTTTATAATTCTTAGTCTGGGTGTCATTCCCCATAACATAAAACACTTAATTCTGACTATGCTACATATTCAAAGATAATGTTTTCACTGAAGTGTGGGAGATCACAAAACGGGAAGGTGGAACCTAGTTATAATAATTTTCACCACCCAGAGATAAGCTTGCATCATTCTTCTTCTCTTTCATTCTTTCTTTTTGTTCCTGTTTTGTGAGCCCTGTTGCTGAATCATAATGATTATGAATATAAATCATGAATTCAGGCCTCATGCGAAATGCAAAAAACACTAACAATCTGAAGCAGGCAGTTACTTAAAAATGTATTGCATACCCCTGCTTACTTCATTTATCCATACAGTTTGCTTAATTTGTAGTGGGTGTAATTACATTTTAAAATAAGTTGATACAGGACATGGGTTATTCTCCTGCTGACAATCTTAATGGTCATTTGATCAAGTGACATGGCCTTGAAATGAAGCAAATGAAATGGCTTTTGACTCTTAAAAGTATAAAGCCTGTAAAAGGAGATACTCTTTGCCTTAAAGCATTGCACCTTCACAGCTGGAATAATGAAATAGTTTGGAAGTTGACTTAGAGGATTACTAAGCTGTTTCTTGTGGCCCAGTGGTGCAAGGTTTGATCCAGTCAGCCTCCATTGCTTAACTTTTTGGCTCTGAGCAAGTCACTTAACCAGGCAATGTTCCAGAACTGAGTTGAAAGAAGGTTCATGGAGATCAGTGCTTTACCTCAGAAAATAAATACAAGTAAAATAAATAGTGGGGATACATGATGTAGTCTATGCAGCAGAGTTTTGAAGAATTCAGTAAAAGGTCACATTGCTTTAATTTTGAGATAATCTTATGAGAGACAAGGCTGATAGCATCTGAATTCACAAATGTTTACTTTCCTTCTAGTATATGCATTTGTTTAGTTTCTACCATTTTTAGTCTTTCATTCTTTCACATTTGGAAGATAATTTCTATGATATTTATTTAATTTGTCGATGTTACATTTAAATAAGTGATACTGTTATCCCTTACATTCATAGCCTTACAATGTGAAATGGAGAAATTATATTCAACATAACAAGTATTTATGCCATCCTGTAATCCTTAACTCATCTGAATAGCATAAATAATGTCATTCCTTCATGTCATTTGTTACTCCAGTCATCAGTTTCATAGAATTTTTTCTGCAACCAATTTTGTGTCTTAACATAATATCACTTATATTAACCTCACCACATAGAATGTATGAGATGAAACTAAAGGTGACATTTCTAATTTAATTCTACTTTCTGAATTGTTGCCAATTGCAGGTTGTATTATCATTATTAATGTGCTGCTCTATCTGCCCACCAAGATAATCCAAATAACAGTCATTTCATATATAATTAATAATCGCACTACTCACTTGCAAACTGATCTTGCAAATCACTTTTAAGTTCATAGGTTCATAGGTAGGTTGGTACTAGGCTATCAGCCCTAGGGCCTATACAAGCCTAGCCATAACAATTCCCCGGCTATTTCTTCCCACACTATTTACTTCCCTGGACCCCTGTCTAGCAGGGCGACTGACATGATCCCTGGGGTGAATTTCCTTTCTCCCATCCAATCAATCATCGGTTCCTTTTGAAGAGGGCCAGAGAGGCACTCTGCTTGACATGTATGGGCAATCTATTCCAGAGTCTGGGGAGTCTCTGGGTCAGGAACCTATCCCTCCAGCATGTTTTGTTTATTGTGATGACAAGGATTAGATCCCTGGAGCATGTGGCTCTGAGTGATTGGGATTTCTTTAAGTGTAGCATGTCCAACAGCTCTGGGTTTGACATGGCCTTGTATGTTAAGCAGAGATCGCCTCTGAGTAGACGATATGTGACAGAGTATAGCTGGAGTTTTTTAAGGCGGTCAGCATAGGGCATTTGCTTTAGGCCTGTGATTCTTTTAGTGAGGTATTTCTGCGGCCTATCCAGTTGTTGCAGATGTCTTGAGAGGTACATACCAAATGGGGTGTTGTATTCTATAATGGGTCTAATGAGGGATGAGTACAGTGGGACAATGACCTCCTTTTTTTCTGGATGAAAAGCCCTTAGTGATGAGATGTGCCACATAGAAGGATTTCCTGACTGTTGTAGCGATGTGGTTATCGAAGGTGAGACCACTGTCCACCTGTGTCCCTAAGTCTCATCACACTTTCTGTGTTTAGTGTACTGCCACCTACATGGTAATTCACATACATGTTTTTTCCCAAAGGGGATAACTATACATTTCTTGGCATTACGCTTGAGCCCATGGCTCTGGCACCAAGCATCGGTTTCTGTAAGGCCCTTTTGTAGAGTATCCACATCATTTGGGGATTCAATAATGGCTCCTAGTTTGCAGTCATCTGCGAACTTTGTTAGCCAGAGTCCCTTAGTGTTGGCCTGTACTTCAGAGAAGTAGATGCCAAACAAGAGTGGTCCCAAGACTGAACCCTGAGGTACTCCACTTGTCACTTGTCTGGAGCTGGATTTGGAGTCGGCTACTTTTACAGTGTGGGTTCTTTCAGTAAGCCAGTTAGCAACCTATTGGGCGACGTAGGGATTAATGCCCAGTTTAGTAAGTTTATCTATGATTCCAGAGTGGGGGATGCTGTCAAAGGCCTTGGCAAGGTCTAGATAGGCTGTGTGGACCACCTTACCCTTGTCCATGGCTCTGGAGACTGATTTGAAGAAGTCAATCAGATTCAGGAGACAAGATTGGCCCTTCACAAACCCAAACTGGGTGGGGTCCAGTGTTTGAAGGTTGCCAATGTCTTTGTTTATAAGTTCCATGATAATAAGCTCCATGGCCTTGCAGATAAGGCTCGTCAGACATACACAGCTATATATATATATATATATATATATATATATATATATATATATATATATATATATATCTATATATATATAAATATATATATATATATATATATATATATATATATATATATATATATATATATATATATATATATATATTATATAAAATGCATACCTAGGTGTGTGTGTGTGTGTGTCTGTGTGTGTGTGTGTGCTCACGTGCACTCAAACTAGTCTCAATTTTTACAATCAAAAAATATTACTTACCTTAAAACCTACCACCCTCACCCCTCATGAAATACCATTTGAATGGTTAAAAATTGCTACTAGTACTCTTTCCTAGTCAACCACTCCATCACCAAAAACTATATCCCAACCCTTTCGAAAAGGTGCAACATTCTTCCTCTCCATGAGGTTAGAAACTCAAATGAGCTTTCAGTCCTCAGGCTTATAGCCATACTGTATCCACATTCAAAGATTCTGGAGAATTGTCTCCAGTTTCAAACCCTTAGCTTTTTTACTGACAACTGCTTCCTTTCCCATACATAGCACTATTTCCATCTTTTTCACAGTACATATAAAGCACTCCTTAGTTTTATAACATATATTAACCAATATCAAAACTCTGGGAACTTAGTGGCAACACTTCTCCTAGATTTACCTTAAGCTTTCAATGTGGTATCTCACCAGAAATTGCTTAAACACTAGATTGCCTAGGTATACATGAAACTTCACCATCTTGGATCTCCAGCCAACTCTCAAATAGACAACAGGCAGTAAAATGGCAAAATGACATTTTCTTTTTCATTACAGCAGGTGTCCTCAAAGATCCATTTTAGGTCCTCTTTTGCTAACAAGATTCATCAATGATCTATACCAATATTCTAAACAAGCCACTATCATACACTGTACAGATGCCTCAGCAATCATCTGTTCTGCTAAAAGCATAGATAAATCAAAATAACTCACCCAAGAGTCTCTCACCAATCTAATCAACTCTCCAGATTTTTGCAGAATATCCAGAATTTTGCATCATATTTTTGGTGTGTTCCTCATAAAATTATGTTTTTTTGGCAAATCCTCGAGGAATGAAGTCAGAAAATAATGACAGACATTTGAATTTCAGACTTCATACACTTCACAAAATCCATGCTGGTGTAAAATCTGTTATTCTATCAACCCTCTAAGTTTGTAAGAATAATATTTAAAAAATATGTCTTATTTTGGGGGCTTTGTACCTCCATTACATATAGCTTTGCCTAGATATCTTGCTCTTAGAGGTTGAGAGGTATGTTTCTCCTCATAGATTCCTGGCTGTCTGATACATAGCTGCTCCTTAACCCTAAAAAAGCAAAAAAAAAAAAAAACAAAACTGATCTTTGCTCACCCAAAGTATCCAAATTACTAAAAATAACTTCAAAAATCACTTCTTCTAACCATACAACATAGAACTAACAAGTCAATCTAAGCTTCTAGAATTCATTAGTGACGGAAGCTTAATATTTGATCATCACACACAAAAAAGCTAGGGGCACTATACAGAGATAAATTATACCTCACAGATAATTCCAGAAGTATTGCTCAGTCACGTCTCATCCCTACATTATCTTATGCTGCTTCCATCTTGATTAACCTAAAATACTTTTGGAAAAGTGCTATGATAAGGTGCTAAGATTTGTTAGCAATCATTATCAGTATTGGGCACATCACTGTCTGGCTTTAAAAAAAAAAAAAATAAACTTCAGCTAGGTTAGAGCTAAGGCATTAATTTAAATCTTCCCAACTAGTCACATCTCATAAACTCACCTCATGTAGATGTTCTTGACATAGTAGATTTTAAACAACTTTGTACCTGGGGCATAACTGAAAATGGTCAGTATATCACTTCATGTATCAGGTGTACAGATTGTAAATAAATAATGAATTAGATGAACAAAAAAAATACATGTACACTACAGCAGGGAAAAATGACACACTCCGCAAAAATTTTAAAACATTGTTTTTACACCCCCAGCTTTAAATATACCAATTGCATGGTTGCAGTAGGATTCCCCAAATCAAAAGAAAAAGTGTAAAACATGCACCTCAAAATTACAAACCCATCCAAAATTAAAATGAAACCTACCCAACAGCAAAACATTTTCAACCTCACAATACATGCTACCAATGTTGTTGCGTCTTTCGGCTTTTCCCAGTTAGGGGTCGCCACAGCGGAACTCCGGTCCGTTAATGATTGGCAGTAGATTTTTATGTGCAGAGTTGCAGGCCCTGACGCACAACCTTCAACGAAGGTACACCCATTCATGCATGTCTCCACACAAGACGCTCTAGCTGAGAATCGAACAGGACAACGTCTTACTGTGAGGCGACAACGCTACCGCAGCACCACCAAAATGCTCTGCTATCTTGGGCTATGACCAACATCAGCCACAGACAGATAGCTTCCACAACGCATAGCCAAAGAGCAGATTTATAACAACTGTCTCCCCGGTGTTTACCCAACACACTTTCAGCCCTGTGTTTTACAGTGTTATAACTGTATCTTGGCTCTCACTGTGGAATTCACAAATGCACACACAGTAGTAATAACTTTAAGGCAACAACCCTTTCAGCTGTTGTGTCAATATACTGCTACCAGCCAGCCACCCACTCTGGCAGAGAAGATTACAAGCTGCTATACACTTAAGTAAGCCAAGTGTAATATAATAACCCATGACAGGTATGACTAAACAGTCTTTTTTCAAAAGGTAGATGCCAGCAGTTATAATACATGCTACCAAAAAAATGTAAATTCACCATTGTTGCTTTAAGCACATGCAGATATTCACAATTATTCGGCTTTGCTAAAATGTGACATACTAAAAACGTTTACCTTCTGTGCATTTGCACAAACTACACCCACACCTATATCTATCTATCTTATCTATCGGCATACACATATAAAAACATAAAACATATGCATACACACATACATGCATATGCACATATTTATCTGTCTACATATATCTATCTATCTGTATTACTATTGATCACAGATAATAAACAAAGAATGCTGTACCAGATGTCACTTGCAATGCAAACCAGGTTTAAGGTTTAAAAATAATTGAGTTTATGCGCTTTTATTCCATTCAGTTTAGCTTCATTCCATTCAATTTAAACAGGAACTTTTACAGAAACAAAGTAGCAACTGTAATGGTGGATTATATAACAAAAATATATTTTGAAAGATTCCTGGCACTTCCTTCAAATTTTAGCTGAAAGCGAATTTTTGCCAGATGCTTTGTCATTCCACACGAAGAAGGTATGAAATGGTTGCTACTAGCAATGGTGAAGGGTACTCAGTTTGATCAATCTGAAATAGCCTTTTTATATCAATGTATGGAACTAGTTCTAAAGAGCAACTATGTGTATTGCAAGGGGTGTACTACAAACTACATAGAGGCATAGCTATGGGTGCCACATCAGCCCTGATATTTGCCAATATGGTATTGTGGTTTTGGGAAATCACTATTTTTAACCCCCCCCCCCCCTTTCCAATGTAAGCCGCTACTTACGGTACCTGGATGATGTTTTTGTCTTATAGAAGGGAAGTATCAATTAGCTGGACCTCTTTGTAGACTTCCTCAACGAGTCTACAAGTTTTTTGCAGTTTACCTACCAAGTGAACAAAATGACTGTCAACTACTTAGATATTACACTGTATGAAAATGTAACTGCTGGCAGATATGAGTCAATGATATTTAGAAAGGATACCTTTTCAAACACATATCTGCACTTTACTAGTCAACACCCAAGTTGGCAAATGAAAAACATAATTAAGGGCCAACTTATAAGGCTAAGCTGACTTTTATCTGTTGACTATTTTGAAAACGGGAATACTCAGTCAATTTATTGGATGAAGTTCTGAAATGGATATCTGAAACAAGACAGACTCAATACAGGCCACTATTATATTGCCCCATTGGTCTGACAACCAGTGAAAGTAAAGTAGACACTGACTTATCGCATCCATTTGTCATTCAGTTTAATACAGACGTGTCTTCTCTCAAGAAGCTTATAAACATGCACTGGTCCACTGTGCCTGGCTCTTTTTGGTGTTTTGGATAGTTTAGGAAACCTACCCAGATATGTGTATAAAAATAACAAAAACGTTTGGAAAGAAATGATAAGGTCATATTACACAGCACCACAATGTGGGGATGAAATGTTCTGGTGCCTGTAAGCAGTGCAGGTATATACAGCAAAGCACCCACCTGGTTGTTTCAGATTATCCCAAGACAATTTCCCTGAAGGGGCATTACAACTGCAATACTAAGGGGGTTGCCTACATTGCATCCTATAGTTCCTTTTTAGCCTTCTATATTGGTAAGACAGTGGGGCCTTTAAAGAACAGCATTTATCAACATGTGTATGCTATCAAGAAGGCTATGGATATAAATGCACTGTACACATATTCTACCCAATGCCACAATTTTAAAATGTTTGTATTTACTATACTGAAGCAGGTTATCCCTTTTTATAGGGGTGGTTACTGGGAGCTAGCCCTTGAACAAAGGGAACTATACTGACAAATATTGTTTAATGTTTTCAGCCTCCCCTGCCATTACGTGTCTTATTTTGATTAAACCAATTTTAGAAACAAAGGCTATTAATATATGAATGACTAGGACTTTTATAAGTTTAATACATTTATTAGAGCTTACCAAGTTCTTTTTAATACTGTATGCTGCTAAACTTTTGTTGTCTTTATATATATATATATATATATAAATATATATGTAAATATATATATATATATATATATATATATATATATATATATATATATATATTAGGCATGCTTTCGCTGAAGGTTTGGCGTCGGGCTGGCAACTCAGCACCATAAAAATCTACTACCAATCATTAGTGGACCGGAGTTGCACTGTGGCGACCCCTAACCAGGAAAAGCTGAAAAGACAAAGAAATATATATATTTCTTTTGTAAGTACCATCACTTTAAATGGAATAGGGCTTGACACCTTTAAGGTTATATAATCCACCAGAACAGTTGTTACTTTTTTTCTGAAGAAGTTCCTGTTTGAATTTAATGGAAGGAAAGTGCTTAAACTCAATTGTTTTTAAACATTAAACCTGGTTTGTAGTGCAAGTGACATCTGATACGGCATTGTTTTTTTTACTTTTGTTACCTTGTTTTATATCGTTGCTTTTGGCTGTTTACTACTGATCACAGATGAAATTGTGGGAGACACAAAATATCATGCAATTATGCTGGCAATCAAAAATAATGAAAAAAAAAAAATCAACGTATCCAAACCTAAAGTTTGCAAATATAAACAATAAATATATAGTTAATTACTATCCAAACCCAGAAATAATGGACACCCATAGTAAACAATATACATCAAAATACCTAAATCTGGTAATTGAAAATGTAATATAACTAATGTGGGGTACCCCCAGATCCCCCTAGCCTTTACGTGCTAAAGCCACAGCTGCACAACCAAAAACAATGACAGACCCAGGGAATTTCATTATGGTCAACCTTTTAGCAATTTAACTAGAATGTAATTTGGCCAACAGGGACATGTTTTTACACACAAAAATCAATGATTAAATGACTCTGACAAAAGATTCTTCCTGATGTAGATACCTGGATAGATAGAGATACAGTTATAGATATAGATGCAGATATACATGCAGACACACAAGCATTGATATAAAATAATGAAATCCTTTAATCAAAGATACTAGGCAATCTTCTTCTTCTTCTTTCGGCTTTATCCCAGTTAGGGGTCGCCACAGCGGATCACCTGTCCGCACATTGAATGGCAGTGGAGTTTTACGGTGTCGAGTTGCCAGCCCGGCGCCCAACCTTCCACAGAAGGCACACTCACACGCACACCTAGGGCCAATTTAGAGTGTCCAATCCACCTGCAGTATGTCTTTGGGATGTGGGAGGAAACCGGAGCACCCGGAGGAAACCCACGCGACCACAGGGAGGACATGCAGACTCCGCACAGAAGGCACCCCAGCCGAGGATCAAACCGGAGAACCTCTTGCTGTGAGGTGGCAATGCTAACCACTGCACCACCGTGACCACCCTAATCAAAGATACTAGGCAATAAAGTTTGCAAATTAGATATACTCGTACATAAAGAGAAATACAAAATAATAGATCCACTAAAGGCTCCAATATAGTGGCTCTCATACTCATAAGTAGGGGAAAACATACTCATAAGTAGGGGAAAACAATGTCCACCCCATGTCTTGTCCTTTCTGGAAAGGTCTGATCATAAAGTTGTCTCCTTTGAAATAAAAATCTTCTCAATAATCCAAGCAAAAACCAGTAACAGTTAAGAACTATTTCAAGGCAAATTACCTTTTATTAAGTGATGGCTTGTCACAATTCAATGTCCCTCAAAACTCTGGGAAAACAGCAGCCTACAATGACTGACTTTCAGAAACTTTGTGTAACCATGTCAATGGCTGCATACAGACTACTTTACCTACAGTAAGTAAGCCCAGAACTAGCCCAAAAAACAAACCACCCTGGTGGCATATAGAATTCAACAGGATATATAACAAAGTAAAACAATATATGGAAAACATCAGGAAGGGTAATTCCCATGAAGTAAAACCTTCTAATCAAAATAAATAGGGAACTAGAGAGTTAAATGATACTGCACAAATAATCCCTCAAAGAGCATTGCGCAAACCCATCTACCTTACTCTGTTCCCATGTCGATTAACCTACAATCCACTCAACTCTCACTTTTGGAATAGTGCTATGATAAGGTGCTTCAGCCCCCAAGAAATATGCTAAAACATAACCCTTCCAACTACAACTAGGGAGGACATTCTGGCTGCTTTCAGTTAAGCCAAAAACACAGCCTCAGTGAGCCCTAATAACATCCCAGGATGCCTCATGAACAGTTTGAAATATGATTTAACTGGACTCCTGGAATCACTGTTTAGCTATAGTTTTAATACAGATGTTGTGCCACAAGAATGGAGGAGTGCAATGGTCAGCCCCCTTCATAAAGGTGGATCCTTAATAGAGCCTTGAAGTCTCAAGACATTGAAAAAATGATCATGAAAATTATTAACCAACCAACAGACACGATTCATTCTAGTTTGGTATAGTCAAAGTAAGGCCATGCTTACTGAACCCAATGGACTTCTTTTAAAAGGTCACTAACAATGAATGAGGGCAATGGTGCATACTGGCTACCTAGATCTGGATAAAACATTTGACACAGTACCCCACTCTGGCATTGTCAAAAAAATATGGAACTAGGCATACACCACTTTAGAACATGCTGAATAGCTAGCTGGCTCACAGATAGGACCCAAGAGGTTAAGATCAGTGAAACCAACTCCACAAACAGGCTGGTCACCAATGGAGTCTCTTAGTACTCTGTACTGGCTTGCTCCTCTTTGGAATCTACTTCTCTGATGTCAAAGTCAATGTCAAAGCCCACTGGTTAACCATGTTTGCAGATCATTACAGACTGGGAGCAGTCATTGAATCCCCCCCAAGATGAAAACCTCCTTCAAGAATGTATAACACAGACTAACACTTGATGCCAAATCCATGACGTAAAAGTTAATACCAAGAAATGCATTATAGTACTTTTTGGGAAATCAGCCACTGCAGGTAACTATGTCATCAATAAAACACCCCTAAAAGTTGATTCAAAAGTCAGAGATCTGGGCACATATGTAAATAGTAACCTAGCCTTTGACCAACATGTGAACAAGGTAATAAGAGAATACTTCTATGTTGTTCAACTTATAAGTGAGGGCATGGCATCTAAGTCCAAAGAGGTAATCATACCACTGTATTTAACCCTCACCATAGAGTATAATGCCCCTTCAGTATGTGCATGACCAGACATATCCAGCAACTGGAATGTCCACAAAGGTTCCTTACAAAAAGAATGCAGGGAGTAAGCACAATGTCCTACAGCGATTTCTCTATAGCTCTATCTCTTTACTCAGTATCGTAAATACTTTGGAGAGGTGATATTTGCCTGGTGTACAAAACATTCCCACACCATGTTTTGATGAATCTTTTCCACATCCATAAAGCAAGCAGCTTCAGAACTATTAGATTAAAAGGGGTCTATATTGAAACATCGAACGCTGAAAACAGCTAACGATGTTTCATCGACACATTTTGAGCAAAAGCTGAAAATATTGAAACCACAGAACAGCGATTTCTTTCCTAGGGAAAGAAATCACTGTTCCAACCAAAAAAAAAAAAAAAACATTAAACACTTCCAAACACATACATACCCTAACCCTAACTGTACCCCCCAAAAAAACAAAACAAAAAAAGTAAACAGCTGAAAACACATACACAGATAACTCAACCATACATCTAATGCAATACAAAAAACAATAAATACTTTCATACATATGTACTTACCTTAACCCGCACCCTAACCCTAAGGTCAGTAACTGTTGCACATTCACGCTCGGGAGCTATACCAGATAAGGGACCACACTACACTGCAGAACACAGCAAAGCAACGAAGTGGTCAAGTGACTTATTTCCCAGGGCAAAAATTCGCTGAACAGCCACTTTGCTGTTTTGCCTGTTCACTCTATATGTGTCGACGAAAACGCATTCGACTAAATGCGTTTTTGTCATTCTAATAGAAACACGATTAAAAGATCTAAATTTTGCTTGCAATATTAAAAGGACATGCGGGAGAGACAAATATGGTTCTCAGAGAATTCTGATTCTGTGGAATATCTCCCCATCCATTTGAAGCAGAGTTCTTCTATAACCTTATTTAAGTGCAACTTTGCCCAATGGATTGGTAATTGTAAATTCACCCCTGGTCTGGTGCTTATGTCCCTGATGGACACAGGCACTCAGTAAATCAGCCCCTATTATAAATCAAAATTTTGGACCACATTTGGGTTTCACTCTAGTAGCCGTTAGCCAAGTATATACCTATAAACCTACAGAAAAAAAAAATGAACAGACTGATAGCATATGAAAGCGAGAGTATCTAGCAGCTAGATGGCTGTGCAACTGCTACTAAATGAAGATTATAAAAATCGGTCAGCTTCTGATGTTATAACCATTTAGTGGTTGGAAAAGACACATACGCATGATTCCTAAGCATGAGCTCAGTTAATCTGGGAAGAAAGAATCACTGTTTTTGTCTGCATTCTATGTAAATATTTCCTTCACTGATTCCAGCCTTGTCAAAAGTCCACAACATACTCCAAGAGGAATATCTAGGCTAACCTTTAAACTGCTGAGCTGCTTGTCAAAGAGGTAATTACTATGATTGAAGAAACGCTGGTCGCATCCAGGAATACTTCAATATAGGAAAGCATTCAGCTAAAGCAACCTGATTTACCAAATCTCTCCCTTCTGAATTAAAATCTTGACTTCACTTTCTCATGGGTCAAAGTTTAAATCCAAAAAACTTTCCCCATGCTAATGTGTGTGTGTGTGTGTGTGTGTGTGCAATAATTCCACTTTCAAAGTGAACTTTCAAAGTTCATTCACACTACTATAAAAAACAATTTTACTTGTTCTGTACAGCTTGCTATATTTGAAAGCTTTGTTGTATTTTTAAAGAAAAAGACAATTGCAGATAAATAAGAGTGAAAACTATACAAAAAAGGTATTTTTTCTTTCAGCAAACATGCTACATAGCATAGTTATTGGCTACACTGTGTGTGGGTTATGATGCCACTAGATTCAGGGCATATGAAAAGGAGATGGAAGCATTAATATAGTTAAGTGACAGCATTTCTTCATAATGGGATACGTTTCCCTAAAAGGAGGCAGGAGTAAAACAATGATGGGTTTAATGAGATGATTGAGGATAACTAGGGCAGAGGGGTATCCATGTGAGGAGAATCTATACGATGACCTATTGAGTAAAACAATGATGAGTTTAATGAGATGATCAAGGATAACTAGAGCAGAGGGAGAATCCATGTGATGACCTATGGAGTAAAACACTGATGGGTTTAATGAGAAGATCGAGGATAACTAGGGCAGAGGGGTATCCATGTGAGGGGAATCTATGCGATGACCTGTTGAGTAAAACAATGATGGGTTTAATGAGAAGATCGAGGATAAGTAGGGCAGAGGGAGAATACATGCGATTACCTGGGTGTGCAAGCTAACAAACATGAGCAAGAAGGATGACAGCAGACTGTTCAATAAAATTAGGGCATAAACAAATGCAGGAACCGCAGTCGTGGATTAGCAGGCAAATGAAAGATCATAATCCTGCAACAAAGGAACTGGAGGTGGGAGAGACAGACATGGAAATTTAACGTGGTAGACTATTAGTTGTTGTTGCTGTGTCTTTTGGCTTATCCTGGTTAGGGGTCGCCACAGTGGAACTCCGGTCCACTAATGTTTGGTAGTGGATTTTTACATGCAAAGTTACCAGCCCTAATGCACAACCTTCAACAAAGGCATGTCCATTCACGTATGCCTCCACACAGAAGACGCTCTAGCTGAGAATCGAATGGGACAACGTCTTGCTGTGAGGTGACAATGCTACCACAGCACCACTACCTCGGGTGTGGTAAACTATTAGTAAGACGATCAAATAATCAGAATATTTCTCTGATGCATGAGGGTGCAAAACCTACAATTGTGTAAAAAAAATATATTGTATTGCATGGGCAATCCTCATTTTCCTAAACCGCAGCAATCTAAGTAATGATTATATTAACTAAGGGGCTACATGTGGAAATGCCTTTGAATGTAGGAATTCAGAGAGGTTTTTCCCTACATAACCCCAAGCTCTGACAGCTTTAAGTGAATACTCTTTGGCACATTACTCCCTGGAAATGGCATTGGAACTTTTGCCTTAGTACTAGCTCCATAGACCCAGACAGAAGGCAAGGACTTCAGCATGGAAAGCAAATATTTTTGATATGCTCTTTTCATCTCAGAAACATTGAAAGCTATGTGGCTGTATAGCATAGAGAGATGGAGCCCTGACTACAATTTAGTTTACACAGGTTCACTTAGCAAACATGATACCTGATATTGGGCGGATAGTGAAAAACAGTATTTTGCCAACTCACCAATGTGGAGCTAACCCTGTCAGTGACATCTGTGCAGTTTTCAAGAAAGATGACTATCTGATGGGTCTGTCTATAGCAGATGTCCCATAAAATGAGTATGGCGATAATATTGCAAAAAACAATACAGGGTTTGTATTCTTATCACTGGTAAAATCTTTAACTAATGGGCTAACATTTGAATTAATTACACTTGAGTGGAGAAAATGATAAGGATGCTTCCTTCTCGCTATCTCTCATGACAGAACCACAAAAAGGGTATAGAGGAGAGTTCTGCTGAGCAGTTGTGATCATGTTATTATTAATGGAACAATATATATAAGTATAAAGAATATCAGTTTGTCAAGAAACAGCCATCGGTATGTCATCACCATCATTCAACTCACTGGATGCATTGTCAACTCTGAAATCCATTAGAAACAGAAAAGCTAATTATCTACCAAAAAGAAACAAAGGGAAACATACATGCACTCAAATTCAAACTGGGTGCATTATATTACATGCACCAACACTATAAATCATTAAATCTAAGGTTGTTGTACACTGTAGAAAAATGAAACATGTAGGTGACTCGCTTTAAACTATTACCTCCTAACAATATAACTGTATGGGAATGCAAGGCTTGACTTCTAAAGATCCTCAAGGACCAATAGCCTAGTAAGTACCTATGGACCTATGAACTTCTTTGTTAATAAGGTAAATAAGATGGCTTTAAACTCAGATAATATATCATCATTTAATTTGCAGTTTAAGTTATTTATTATATAGATTTCTGCAAATTGCATACTATGACAGACACTATAGATAGGAAAAGATTAAACTATTCATCTGATCAAAGTGTACCATGCTCTCTAATATTTCGGTATATCAATCACTTGTAGGAATGCATAGCATATTATAACTTGTCTGCAGGATGATGTAGAAACCGTACACCTTATAATAGCTTAGATTAATTGTATTACAAAGGCATATCTGCAGCTGGTCATCAGAGTTACACTTACTCACTTTTACAAGAGCTCCAAGAGTCATATTTTGTTCAAATGCTGTCAGGACATGCAACTTTGCATTTTACTGAAATCTGTGCCGTTACCACAAATTTTGACATCCACAGATACACTACAAACAGCCAAAGCTCCAGGTCCTGATAGGATGATGTTCATTTCTTTATAAAAAAGTCAATACGAATTTGAAAACAGTCTTGAATTTATTGCTTGTCAGCATTAGAGAAGGATAAACTGCCTTACTTACCATTGGTGGTTTTGACTAAAATTTCCTAAACATGAAAAAGTCTATAATATGCAAGTGGACTACTGTCCAACATCTTTGCTGTCATGTGAAACAAAAATCAATGGAAATGCTCTCATTATGTGGCTGGATGCCTACCCTTCTCAAATAAACTTTATCAAAATGTAAAGAAGAGGGCCAGACTTAGTATACCTCAGTCATAATATATCTCATTTGGAAAAGGGAGTGACCATCTAGCCGACCAATGTTGTTCTTTTATTCTCAGTGGCTCGAATTGCTAACCCTTGCTATATATTTTGCCTTTGTATGGTCCTCACAATCTTATCTTAACTGCTCATGCCAATAAAAACTAGAAGATCAAACTGGGAGATTGCTCCTGTAAGACTGATAAAGTTGGGGTTACCCTGCTTCTCATATATTCCTGCCTACTACGTGTACAACCCAATACCTAGAAGTATTAATCCTTTTTTACACTTACTTTTAAAATTCTTCTCAACACTAATAATTCCATCTTTGAGAGTTGTAAATACCTAATTAATCTGTAGGTTTCCCTCTCACCTAAAATGTGCCCTGTGAATTTCATGCATCACTACCACAAGCCTTCGCTAATCATACCAAAATGTCTTATGCAGAGGCTTTAAGGAATGACTCCAAAATCCTCCTAGAAATAAGAAAGTCTCAACAAAAATCAGGCCACTCAATGACCTCATACTTACCAGCCATAAAGAATCACCCTGAGCAAAAACACTCCAAACTACCAATCTGAACCATAGCAGCAATAGAAATTGTATTTTAATGATAGGCTGTACACTGCTTTGCCACTCACTAGGCTTGGACTCAAGGAAGTTATAGAATTTTTGACATTAAAATGGACCCAAGAACAGTAACTCCTGTGAAATATGACTACAACATGGTAGTGACACATACATGACTGAATGACTTGATACTCAAAAGCCCTGAGGGGCATGCAGAGAGACATGGCAGAACACTCTATGCTTGTTAAAATGCAGGTAAGACACTGGTCCCGATTAGAATCATTCCTTCACTTCAAATGATGTCTATATACAAAGCAAAGATAATTGGCTTTGATAATTGATTAAACAACTTGCTTCACTTAGAATGACTTCCACACACCTTGAACAAAAATTCAAAAAAACACACACCACACCAAGAAAAAGCTGGAAAAAGTTTTACTGGTGCATCCGGTATCTCGGCTTGCACCTTATACAACTTCATGCATTGAATAATTGAATAACAATGCATCAGTTAAATGAATATAATTAAATACAATGAAATACAAATTGCCTGCTCCCATTCCCATTAAATATATAAACATGCCATACATTAAAGTGCCACACTGTGTTATATAAAAATATAATAACTTATTAAATGCTTTGAGAAACTTGATACCTCTAGATATATGAAGGAATATATTTTAATACTGTATTAATTTATAAAATACATAAAAAATTTACTATTGACAGATTACAAAGACCAAATAACAGATGTCAGAACAGGGCAATAGCATAGATTCTAACCTGCATGTATAACCCTAACTCACATTTAGATATACACATAGATAGGGAATGGGAACAGGCAGTTTGTATTTCATTATGTTAATTTAATTGATGCATTGTTATTCAATTAGTCAATGAATGAAGTTGTATAAATGTTAGGGCTGTGTGGTGTAGGAAATATTCCTTGAAGACGCAAGCCGAGATACTGGATGCACCAGTAAAGCTTTTTCCAATTTTTCCTGGTGTGGTGTGTATTTTTTTTTTTTTTTTAATTCTTGTTCGAGGTGTGTGAAAGCTATTTGGTTTATCCAGGAGGTGAGTAACATGGCATTAGATGGTTCTCATTTCTCTTGCTCTAGTATATGGAGGGAAAGAGAGGAGAGAATGGCCAGTGATGACCCTTGGGCCATAGGAAAGGTGAATCCAATTGAGGCCGATTTCTCAAAATTGGAGCAGTTACTAACGAAAGAGGTGACCTTATTTTATAACATCAAGCTCCTAGAGATATACATAGCTTTGGATATTACTCCCAGGGGCCTTAGAATCAACAGGTTACCAGCATATGAATTTATGGATGATGAAGGAGACCTATTAAGCGAGTGGAATGTTGCTTCTCTTGCTTGCACCAAAGTTTGGTTGAACGTTCTCATTAAACATAATGTCAGACAGCAGCAGAACATACGGGCTGACATTTTGCATATGCAGAGGCATTTGGCAGAGACCACGGCTGAGGCAGTCTTGGAGTCAAAGTTAAAAGACATTAAGGGCAAAGTGGATAAGGTGTAGGAGTCGGTAACCCTTCAAAAAAAAAGGGTAAATTACAGTGAGACATTAATGACTACAAGAACAGCATGGTATTTGCCTGGCAGTGGAAGGAGACTAGAGGAAGGCAGATGGCTCAGCGTGTAGGCAGCAGAGACCAGGAGCTATGCGATTCCTCCATGTCTTCAGGGAAAATTATTTAAAGTAGCAAGAAAAGTGTTTTCTTTGAGGACCTGAATGAAGAGACGACAAATTCTACACCACATAAAGGGACTTCTGTGAATTACAGAGGCCGAGGTTGAAAATGGCAAGATGATTCGAACACCGGCAATGGCAAATATGGCAGCAATAATAGGAACAGAAGAAGAAAAAATTGATGTGTCAGACGAAACTGTATGGTATCAAGGGGGGAATTGGACATTTTCTTTAGTTACTGGACTAAATGTGAATGAAAAAAATGTGGATTATTTAAAAATTGTGAATTTGTCTCATTTGACTCTTGATCAGGATATTATTTCTCTTTTGGATAAAGAGGTGAAATCCATCCCCACTCACTTCCCTAGTCTTGCTGATATAAAAAAGTGGATTTAATCAAGAATCTGTGGAATATCTTAATGACGTAAAAAATGAGAAAAGTTATGATGAGATTAACTCTTGTGGGGAAGATTCTTTATTAAATATCTCTATTTATGACTACGAGGAACATGAAGCAGCAGAAAGCATTTTTGGGGGGGATCATATTGTTGGCAGTAATGTAAGCTTCACCACAGGTTATGGGAAATTACAAATAACTCATGTAACATATAATAGTCCCTTTATGCCACCAAAATTGTCTGCAAATATATGTGCTTTTGAGTGTGTGCTATGCAAACTTTTAGAATTGGAGTATCAGTGTTTTAGAAGAAATAGAAATAAATTTAATCTAACTAAAACACAATGGGATGTTTTGCAACACCTAAGGCAGAATTGCAACAAGTATATATTAACACAGGCAGACAAGCGGGGCAACTGGGTGATTCTGACTAAAAAATCAGTACAATAATATGGCCATGACCTTGTTGGAGGATGCATCAGTATATGAGGTAATGCCCCATAACCCAGTCAAAGAGTTCAATATACTGCTGTTGGAAATTTTGGAGAGAGAGGTGAAATGTTTGGTTTGCTGTTTTCATCAGATGTTAAAAAAACTTTACATCAATAATTCTAAGGATGTTAGAAGTCATACGCAAGATACATAAGAACATTCATAATCCACTAGGAAGGCCCATAGTGTCTGGAAGGGGGGGCTTATTTGCAAAATGTGGGCATGTTTCTGGATTTTCAGTTTAAGGATTATTTAACCAGAATCATGTCACATATTAAGAATGGAAAGGAGTTAGCAGGTACTATAGGAGGTATGAAGTGGTCTAATGACTACTATAGGGCCTGTGTGGATATTAAGTCATTGTATACAAATATCAAAAACAAAAACAAATGGGGGTTGGAAGAAGTTAGAAATCTCTTAGGGGAAGGTCTATGAACTGACTTGCTCATACGTTTGTTAAGAGTTTTCTTTAACCCACAATTGCTTTGTTTTTTGATAAGTATTTCCGGGACTGCGATGGGGGCATCTTATGCCCCTGTATACACAATTCTGTTCATGAATTACTTTGAAATATCTTGCATCTACTATTCTGAGTTTTACAAACACAGGGTCATAGTGTTTAAAAGATACATAGATTATCTCATTTTTGTTTGTAAAGGGGAAATGGAAGAATTTCAGGATTTCATGAAGCAACTGCAGGATAATAACTTTGGACTGGAATTTACATTTAATACCAGCAGGGAAGCAGTACAGTATCTAGATTTGGAGTTTTTTTTTTGTGGGCAGGGACTCTACAATAGAATTTAGAATGTTTGCTAACATTACTGCTGTCAACGATTTCCTCATGGCTGACAGTATGCATGCTCCCCTCCTGTTATCATCATTACCATATGGAGAATATCTATGCATAGGTAACAATACCTCAGATAAAGCAAGACTAGGGGTGGAGTTTGAGATGGTTAGGAATAAACTGTGGAGTAGAGGTTATGATGAGGATGTTCCAACTGCAGCTGAAAAAGTAAGAAAAATATTAGGGCTGACACACACCGTTATGCAAAGGGTAGCATCAAGTGATAGAAGGATAGGTTGGGATGTGAATAAAAGAGAGGATCAGGACAAATTATTTTTTGTTAATAAGTATTCACCTGTCTCAGAGACTTTGAAAAGGTTAGTGAATAGATTCTGGCCTATTATTTCCAATGATGGAAAACTCAGGAAACTCTTCCCGGAGAGAGTTACATTTTCCTATAGTAGATTTAAGAATCTCAAGGAGCTGTTATCCATAAGTAAGTTGGATAAAGAACATGAAAGGAAGGACAGCTTTCCTTGCGGAAACTGCATAGTGGGTAGGAAGACTATAGATGGAGTAAACATCAATGGGAAGTTATACAAGGCCAGGGATTGGTACAATTCTGAATCATGGGGGGTGATTTATGTAGTAGGGTGTGGATGCCCTATAGTTAAATGGTATATAGAGCAGACCAAAGGGCAGTTAAAAAACAACTATGGAACACTTGGGTGATATTAGGAGAGGAAAAGTGGAAAGTCCTGTAGCAGAACATTTTGTTAGCTATCATGATGGATCAGATTCAACTTTTTTCTGTAGTGTGTTGACCAAGCCCAGCTATTGTCAGAGAGATGAATTTGTAAGGAAATTGACATGGTTAGACATCAAATGTATTATTAATTTTGGTACTCTTTATCCAGGGCGATTGATTCAATCTAAATGTGAGTTAGGGTTATACATACAAGGTAAAATGTATGCTATATCTCTATTCTGAAATCTGTTATTTGGTCTTTGTAATCTATCAATAGTAATGTTTTTTATGTATTTTATAAAATGAACACAGTATTGAAATATATTCCTTAATATATCTAGAGGTATCAAGTTTCTCAAAGCATTTAATAAGTTATTATATTTTTATATAACACAGTATGGCACTTTAATATATGGAATGTTTATATATTTAATGGGAATGGGAACAGGCAATTTGTATTTCATTATATTAATTAATTTAATTAATGCATTGTTATTCAATGAATGAAGTTGTATAAAAGTTAAGGCTGTGTGGTGTAGGAAATATTTCTTGAAGGTGCAAGCCGAGGTACCGGATGCACCAGTAAAACATTTTCCAACTTTTTCCTGGGGTGGTGTGTATTTTTCACTTAGAATGACCACAGCTCTTGTTGCAAGGCTTTGGCTTACTGGCCAAAGCCATTGCTGTCCCATTACCTTTTTTAGACAGAGTCCATTTGATGGACATTCCAAAAAAAATAACATATCAGCCCCGAAATCAGATCCTTTAGGGTAGCTCTCCTCAACACCGGAGTTCTAAACAATAAATTGCCTGATGTTGAAGCACTCCTGTCTTTGGCAGATATCCATATATTTATAGGTTCTAAGCCTTGTTTTAAACCTAAAGAGAAGAAAGCACTACCTCTGTACCTGGGTTTTGCACTTTTCATGTCTTCACACCTAACCACAACTGTGGCGAAGTCTCCATATTTATAAAGGAATATATTGCATCCTGGCTAATCCATCGGGAACCAGAAACTTACTCACTGAACTCCAGATCACTCCTGATGGGACTAATTATCAATTAATAGCTCGTTACAGAACACCTACTTTGTCCCTGATGCCCACTTAAGATGCCACAGTGTTATAAATGACCTCTGCATTAGAAAACAATGCAATATTTTAGGTAACTTTAACTGCACTTCAACAGGCACAGCTGTACCTCCAGAATAGGAATAGTCCAATAATCTCCAGGCTTAAATAAAAACTTCCCTGAGCAGGGAACATACTAAAGGACATAACGTTCTTTTTTTTTTTGAGAACATAGTATTCTAAACCTAATTCTGAGAAATATGGCTTCCTCTTGCAATAATCATATGATATCTCCTTCCCATTGAAATCGGACCATAAATTTCTGAACTTTCTGCTCAAGCTCCCTAGGGTCCCTATATCAAACCCCACTGAAATTATGGACTATAAGTCTATCATCCTTAATCTAGTCTATGATGAAATATCAAAATTTGCTTATGACGACACTAACCTGACCTTGATATAGCAGCAAGCTTCACTAAGGAATTCTACAACCATTTAGAAAAATGCATACAGCTAGAAGTCACTAAAGAACCAACTGTCATGGGAATATCAAAAATAAAGAACCCCTAGTGATCCACCACCTGCACCTCTCATTCCACACTTCTGCTTACTGGCCAAAGCCTTTTGTTCCTCCCAATAATGCCTTTTTAGATCAAGTTAAACCACTGAACATCAATAGCAAAAAATGTTACATAAAAGTCTAATTCTCACCCTATAATCATTGCTCTTTCCAATGCCAGAAGTAAAATAAATAAACAAACAGCCCGGTTACAAGGCTCTCCTGCAGCTCAAACATATCCTTGTGTGTGTGTGTGTGTGTGTGTGTGTGTGTGTGTGTGTGTGTGTGTGTGTGTGTGTCTTTCGGCTTATCCCAGTTAGGGGTCACCACAGTGTAATGTTTGGTAGTGGATTTTTACATGCCGAGTTACCAGCCCTGACACACAACCTTCAACAAAGGCACGCTCATTCACACATGCTACCACACAGAAGATGCTCTAGCTGAGAATCGAACATGACAATATCTTGCTGTAAGGCAACAACGCTACTGCAGCACCAGTGTCATAAATCATACTTTGTTTCATTGTAAAAACAGAACTACCATCTTACCTCAGTTTAGCTCTTACAATGTGTTCATATCGAAGGATAACTATGGGGTTGTTTTCATATTAGTCGGTGGAAATATCATGTCCAGGCAGATTCTTTGACACCCTCAAACTGATAGGACACTGCCCATGTCCCTAGAACATTCCCCAAGGGATTCCTAAAAGGTACCCACTGAACTGCCCTTAGTGAACAAACACCTTTATGTTGGGAGATCTCAATTATCCTTCAATTAACCATTGTACCTACATCTCAAATGCTTGCTATTTTCAAAGAACCCTTAGCCTAACAAATGACAGTTCCATAAAAGAAATAGTTAAGCAACCTACCAGTGACCAGAACATATTCAACCTAGTACTTACCATCATGGTGACCAAGTGTACCATGTCAATACTATCTCCTTCACTGGTCTATTCAGACCCCAAATTAGTAACATTTTCCTTTAATGTTGCAGACTCCATGGCTGTAAACAATTCTGGATTCACTGACATTAAGATAGAGAGAAATAACACCCAGTGTAAAGTTTTGCATGTCTTCATAGAATATATACTGTGATGTAACAAAAAACAAATGCTGTATTAATTAATGAATAATGGACATTTAAATTACAAGTCCCCTCAAAACCGCATAGCTTCAATTTCTGTACGTCTCCATAAAGGGTAGTAATCATACATAATGTATATTCACTGACACAGGTATGGATAAGCATACACATGTACATAAATGCATGATCTCTCTTCCCAACTTAAAAAAATAAACTCATGGTGTCCACTCTAATGGAGTAAAATGATATAAGAATTCCCAGTCTTAGTAATTTAGCTTTAATCCAGTATTGCATGGGAGAACATTATGCAGCGACAGTTGAATTTGTTACTCTAAGTGCATCCAAAAGGTTTAAGTAATACCTCATCTAGCAATGCCATATCTTTTACACAGAGCACTAAACAATGCCAGAGTCACTCCAAACTTGATTTGGTTTGAAAAATGTAACAGTTATAGCTCAGTGGCATTTATCTGTAACTAAGTGAAATGTTTCCTGACTACGAGGTCATGTGATAGCTTAGTAAATGTGAAGACACTCCTCTATACCAGTTTACATGCTAAATGACCATAAGAAAAGAAGCCATGAGAGACCATCTGTACAAAAGTGGTTAAACTTATTCCCAAAGACACAGCCTTCATTTGCATACATTTTCTTTTGCTTAGACAGTTTTGGTATAAGGATTATGCTTATTTAGTACGGGTCTGAATCAGTGACAAACCAAAATAATATTGGGTTAGTCTTGCAATATTCTTTAAATGACATAGATGTTTCCAGCTGTTTACCCTCTGATACCAGTTGTATCAGCTACAAACATAGCTTTGGTAAAAAGTCTTAAATCTGTAATCTTCTGGATGTTTGACATAAAAGTATCAAAACACAAGAAAAATAGCCTCTTCTGAGGTCACACTGTATCAAATAAAAGAAAAATATATGAAGTTTATACTGCATACACAGAAACAGTAATATGCAAGAAACTAAATAAAGACACATTGTTTCATCATGAATGTATCTAATTATATAATCTGTATAACAGACTGCCTTTTATAATTCACATTATTATTAGATGTGCAGATATGTACATATTTTTGACAGCAGTCACTAGGTGTGAAATTATTCAAGGAAAAGAATTATTGAAATGCTTTTGTTTCTGATTTAAATGCTTTAGATTGGATGGAAAATATCATCTGGAACACTTTGTACTGTTTAGATTTTCTCTGAACAGAAGGGATCACATGAGATAGAACATTATCAATTTCCAGCACAAGTTAGGCAGTATGTGAAATTTTACAAAACAGTTCAGCGCTCTTCAAGTTTGCCTTCTCTGTTGTCGTTTCATTCCAGGGTATGGACCTTATTTCATTTTGTAGGTTGAAATGACAACTGTGAAGAATTGTAGACAGAGGAAGAAAAGAGTTCTTTCAACATAGTTTGTAAGAAGTAAGCACAGGCTGTTTTTAGAATACTAAAGTACAATATGTTCAAGTCTGACACATGGACAGTTATTCTAAAAAATGTCTGATTTTAATAACTGCAAACATTTTATATTAAACTGAATGTAAAATGAAAGAAATTATTCTTAGCTAGTTAATTAGAAGCCTGAATGAGTAATTACATGACTGGAATCAGTATAATCCTAAATTTTGATTGCTTTTTATCATGCATTAATATTACCATTATATGATACTGCTCTTCTAAACAGTTAATTCTGTCCTTTACACTTTTTTTACAGGAAGGTTATCATAAGCTAGTCATTTCATAGGTAGTCATTTTTAAAGTAGCTATGGACACTCATCCCATTCTCTCTAACATACTGACATTACCATGACAGGAGTTAAACCAATGTTGGTAGGGTCAGTGATGATGGAAGAAGGAGTAAATAAACTTCAATCCAAGATGCCCTTACTTAATGTTCTGCCTCCCTTCCAACCTTTTATTCTTCTTGGAAGCAAGAAGTATTTGCAAAGGATTTTGTGAAAGCCATAGGATCTAATGAATTTGGGTATTGTAGATATATGCAGCTATTAGCAGTCATGCTTAAAAAACTTTAAGATAAGACTGCACAGCTTTTATTATTAATATTTTAAAAACATGAGGGAGTTTATTATGCTTTATATAGGGATAATATTATGTGGACACCCTGTTGATTGCTTTAAAGAATGGAAAGGGGAGATATGGAAGAGAGAAAAGTGAAGACACAACAAAGATGGAGACACAACCAAGACAGACATAGTCGGAGCACAACAAGAGGCTGTGCTGGAGGAGGTGCGAGAGGACGAGTGCTATGTTTCTAGTGGGAGTTAAACTACCTAATGTTTTATTTATTTATTTTTTAAAGGAATTGTGTAGGTGAGAATTATGTGTGGGGACGATAGGATAAGGTTAGAAGGGGTGACAATGAGTGGCACCCAGTAAGAGTTCCCAGTCTGCAAATCCTCAAACATTTCCACGGCCAGACGGTGCTGCAGTGGAAGACCCTAGTGTTGAGGGGGCAAGTGTCTGATGTAGTTCAGTGATTAG
Organism: Protopterus annectens; assembly: GCF_019279795.1. Classification (NCBI taxonomy): domain Eukaryota; kingdom Metazoa; phylum Chordata; order Ceratodontiformes; family Protopteridae; genus Protopterus; species Protopterus annectens. Next base: position 259,678,871 of record NC_056748.1, on the reverse strand, counting down.
CATCAACATGCTGAAGAGAAGCCTCAGTTGGCTGAAACCATCTGTTCATGAACTTCTCCAGCTCATCCGCATCCAAATCTTGAAGCTCCACACAGTGAAGTTTACCAGACCTCAACATTCCAGGGTGCCTGCAGAACCAATGCCACCACCCTGACCCTGTGAGGACAGCCCTAGATGGGCAGAGGGTCAACATTCCCTAACTTGGGAGGTATGTGGCTGGGTTGCTCCTGAGGAGTTAGATCAGTAAAAAAATGAATAGAAATGGGAGAGAAAGAAAAAAAAGCACAAAGGAATCATGATTAAAATCCGAAAAAGATAGAAAAGAGGAGAGACAAAAGAAAAAAAAAAGCATGCAATAAGTTTATACATAATGTTATGCAGTATTCAATTTCTTGCTTTAAAACAGTTTTATTTCTATAAATCTTTATTGAAGTAAAGCAGAATGCATGGGAAGTGCTTGCACATATGTGGGGACAGTGATATGGGAAGTGCTTATGCACACTTGGGAAGAATGAATGTATTGCTATCAGGCTTTGGAGGGGTTTACATTTTGCAGGCTACTGTACTAACAATGGAAACAGCCCTCAATAAATACTTCCTTGTAATAAAATCAAAAAGACAGCATACTGCATTTATATATTGACATATCATTTATATTAAGTTGCAGTAATTTACTGTAAACACTGTAGGCTTTCTATTACCATCCATTATAAAAACTAGCTTATATTCATTAATGGAATTAGTTAAAGACAGAATACTGCATTAGTCCTTTACTCACGCTTAAAAGCAGCTTCACCCAATCTCTTTGTTCTTCTATTTTGCTGGCCCTTTTTATATGCTATCTCATCATTGGCTAGATAGAGAAGACATAAGACTATTGTTGTTCACCTGTATTTCACCTTAACATTACTGATAAAACTACTATTGTGCAAGACATTTCATTCACTGTTTTACTTGCTTTATATGTTTAAATACTGATATTTAAATTCGCATAGTGTGCCAATTTACTCAATGCAAATTACAAATAACCTGTTACACTTTTATACATGTGCACAGCTAGCTTGTTTGGGCAAAATATGTTGCCTGGACTTTTCCATGCCATATTAGTTTGTTTTCTATGTTAAAACTTTATGGTTTGCAAGTAACAGTCTGAGAATTGTGTTCAGGCAGAAGCTGTACACACATATAGAACCATATAACAATTCAAGGGAGTTTTCGGTTCCTTTCAATTTGAGCATTAAAAATAATATATATTATTCACTTGAAATACTGAAATATCGAATTTCAGTATTTTGAGACTATAAAGCTGAAACACCCAAATACCGAAAACCACAATCATGAAACACAAAACCTCGACCGTTAAGGCACACACGCAAACACAACTACACCTACCTCCGCACAACAACACAAACACACACTTACTATAAGCAGAGGGGCAAGCCCCCCTGCCCCCCACACTCCTGTTTATATATACTAACTCCAAGGTCGCACTAAACACCAACACACACACAAAACCCAACAACATACATTCCACACCCCCCTCGCATAAACACACATCACACAGACACAAATGCCACCACTCTCAACACTGACACACTCACACTCTCACCTACATACCCTAACGCACACCTAACTCTCCCCGACACACTCACAAACCCTCCCCAAACCCTTAAAAAAAACACACTTACCTAACTCACCATCAGTACCACAGGTTTGAAATTTCTGGGTTGGATATTCTGCTTTTTCTCACATCTGCAGATTCAACACTTTGGTCTTGAGATACTGAAATTCAACATTTCAGTATTTTGAGATTCCAAAGTGAATAAATATATATATATATATATATATATATATATATATATATATATATGTTACAGATGGATGGATACACTTCAGTACAATAACATATGCATTGATAGTTTTCAGCCTAAAAACTATATACTATATATAAAAACTGCAAGCATAGAAGAAGATTGTTTAAAAATATATACAGAAGTAATACAACTGGCCATTTTTCATTATGTGCTGGTTATTCACTTAATACTGCAACATCCACCCCTCTACCCCAAACTCAACTCTGACTAGAGTATGGCGCCTGAGTGAGAGTTCATCCATTTTCTACATGCAGTTAATCTTGTGGAAGAAATGACTGTCTTAATAAGTTATTATTCTAATAAATATTTTCTGGTCTATACTAACAAAATCTTTACTTTACAAAAACAATCTGCATGAACTCTAACCATTAACTAAGGTACTGGGATACCGTAAAAGCATTTTTTTGTGCATAAATATGTACATGAAAAAATATAGTTATAAGTGTACTCATGCTCAGCTTGTGTGTGTATGTGTGTATATATATTTATATGTGTGTATATATATATATATATATATATATATATATATATATATATATATATATATATATATATATATATATACACATATATATATATATATATATATACATATATATATATATATATATATATATATACATACATATATATATATATATATATATACATACATATATATACACACACATATATATATATATATATATATATATATATATATATATACATATACATACATACACATCATACCAATATTTCTTTACTCATACATATATTGCACTTATATTTATACAGACAATTATTTTATCACATAAATATTGCATATATTTGTATACAAATCCAGTTGTGTGTACAGATATGTTTATGCTTTCTCTTGCATTACTATAACATTATAGTTGCATATTTGTATTAACATATTTCTTCTAGCAAATACCTTCAATTACAAAACATTCTTATAGCTTATTTTATCTTTATTATGGCAAAAAAATTAAAAGAAGTCATACTTAATATAGATTTCTGGCCCTCTTGCCACACTACCTGGTCAACCCACTCAGACAGCTGGCTGTGCCTTTGCTTCCATAGGTCATCGTACTTAAGACAGCATTATTGGCCAGAGAAGAGGATCCCTGTCATGGATGACAGATGCCCATCTAGCTCCTGCACAATACCAATCATTTTCCATTAATTCCCTCTTATGCATGCCTGGATCTTACCCTGGTATGAATCACTAAGAAGGTAAACTGTAATCTTGGTCTCCGTATTCAAGCAGCTAGGAGGGTGACCTTGTGCCTTCATAGGTGCTGCCATTGTTAGAAGTGCTATTAACAAAATGAAGAAAGTACAAGCAGGACTGTGGTTCACAGGTTTAGAACCACTCCCTCTGGCATGCGACATCATCTTATCCAAATCCAGATAAACAGTTGCATTAGATCTGGTGCTGTTACTATTGTCCAGTTTGGTTTTACTAAACATGCTTTGTCACCTACATTTTTTAAAGAATATATTCACATTTCATTTATATGGTGTATAAGAGTCAGTATGCAATCTTCCTTTTTTGTATTACTTACAATTGCTACAGCTGTTGTGCATTGTTTTTTATACATTTTTGGACTATTACACCTGAATGCAATGTATACATGCCTCATGATATAAAGCACCTGTATTAATGTTTTTTTGGGGGGTAGGGGGTGGGCTTTTGGCAAAAATAAATATTCATGTGAGTGTAGCAACCATTAGTAAATTAATAGTGTTTTGAAGTGATAAGGTGTGCCAGATGATGTAAGATGGGCTGGGATAATACTTCATTTTGCTTTTTCTAAACATAGTGGGGTTGGAGCGCAACTGAGGTGATCTGTGTATTCCCAAAGCATGCTGAGGACTGGTGAGGACTAATGCAGACTCCACCACTTCCACATCACGTTCACATGATCATGAGACTACAGTTATGAGCAGCCAAGATCTTACGGGCATAAGTATACTTAATATGTTCATGTTTTTATGCAGTTCATGAAGATAAATGTAAATAGATCTAATATACATACAAAATGCATAAATATTGCACAGTTTATGTAAAAGGTTAATATATTGACAATTATTTGAGTTAGGTGGCAAATGACTTATGGAACTGCAGACTTTTTATTATAAGAAAAATAATAGAAATCTCAACAATTGGATGGGAAATAGAAATTCACCCCAGGGATGGCTCCGCTAGACAGGGGTGCAGGAAGATAACCTTCTTAGGTGGCAAAAGCCAGGGAACTTTTTTGGCTAGGCTTATATAGGCCCCAGGGCTGATAGCCTTTTACCTGCCTATGAAACTATGAACCTAAATATTGTAAACTAATATAAAATACTTCAAAATGAGTAAAATTAGTGAGTTTGTTTCAAGAAATGTTTGCTTAACTGATATAATGGGTATATTACAATGGTGTTAGTGAATATTTCAAAGCTGTCATTTTTAAATGGAAAATCATTACAGCAACAGTGGAAATAATTAGTGATCACTGAGAAAATTATTTACTCTAGTGTCACTTACTGGTTGTGCAATATGCATACATGGTAAAAATACAGTTGTGAAGTACTGCAGTAGTAAGGATGTTTTGTTGGCACAGCATATATGTGTCTGTACTTGGAAAATTGTGAATGTCACCAGTGAATGAAAAATTACAGAGTTATAAATACAAGACAGTGGTAGGGCCTAAGGGAAGGATAAATCTGCTAACAAACTGCTTGTGCTGTGAATGAACATATGATAGTGTAAACATTACCACAGCACTTTAGTTGGCTAGACTGAGATTTTGCATGTGTATACAATAATGGTGTTTGTATCACCTAACTTTCTTATGAGGATGGCAGGTATGCTTTCATTGCTGTGTTGGTTGACTGATGACTACATCAAATATGTATATGACTGCGGCATATTTTGTGTGTGCACTAATGATGCCAAACAAGGGATCGAGGCAGAGAAAGAACAGTTTCAGCAACAAAGAAAACCACATCCTCTTAGCAGCCCTTAGGATATATGGCAAATGTCTGTTCAGTTAGGTGTGTGTGTGTGTGTGGGTGGGGGGAACAAGCTGAGAGAGCAAAAGCTTGGAATCAAGTTGTAATGAACATTAAATGATGTTAGTGGAAGAAACTGCACATTAATACAGTTCTGGAATACAGCAAATTATACGGTAGGATATGCTAGAGCCATGGCGAGGCAAACTACAGTGGTCTGTACTAGTACTGGGGGTGGGGCTCCGACAATTATCACTTTTACACTAGATGAGTAGTACATCTTTTCCATCTTTGGGAATGAATATGACAGAGGATGATGGCTCCGGAATATTCAGAGGTATTCAGAGGAGATGTGAACACTGGCTGTTACCAGTGTTTGCTGTAGCAACACTCCTCTACTCATGACAGCCCCATTATCAAAATCACTTGCATCATCACATAGCTTATCTTTAGGAGATGCGAATGACACATTTGACCTTGACCCACTGTGATTCAAGTGTGACATTTCTGTTATTCACAATTTGACCTTCACAGACAAGGCCAATGTTTTACTCAAATTATTTAAAAAATAGGGCTGACTTAGGATTTTTGATGCATTTCATTGATGTAAAGATTCTGCTTAAAACCTCATGGAAGTGTGGAAAAAAACCTGTATGTCATAACAGATGACTGCAGTAGGTAACACCATTAATGCTGTATGCATTGACATTGTTACAGATGGCAGTTTCCTACAACTTAAAAGTAGTAATAGACAAGTTTAAGGAAATGTTGTTAATAAAAGATTATAGATTAAAATGAGTATCTTGCTGTAAACAAGCACTGCTGGCACTTCACCTTCACCACTGCATAAATGAAGATATGTTTGTCTCCAAGACCACAAATTATTATATATGACAATATATAATAATCTGATGTACAGTACCTCAACAGACAAACTAAGACAGCATTACATAAAATACAAAATTATCTAATATTTTTTCATTCAATATGAACTCATGTTACACAGTGAATTAACATTTTTTTGCTAATTGTACTACTTCAGGACATTCAGGTGCATTGTTGGGTACACCAACTGCCTAGAATTTATTGCTCAAACAGTTAAATATGTGATTGGTGCCTTACAACTTCAGTTAACATTTTATCATATTATTTTCTGTAAAATACAAGCCTAACTGTTCTGAAACAAAAAAAATATATATATTATTCTAAGATGAGAAAGGATGTGAGATGAATAGTGACAGCAGACCAGTAACCCCACATCATAGCCTTTAGATACCACTGCATATATCAGTTATATTCTATGAGCTTTTTACAAGAAAGAAAACACTAACCTGAATGTCGTGGTCTATAGTTCTGGTCAAGATGCTGCGCCTTTACCTGTACAGCCATATGCTTTCCGCGAACCTGCTGCATGGGGTCCCTTACTACTGCTGCCACCTGATAACCATTAGTCATAGTAGGACTGAACAGGGAGCTGCAGTGACAGCATGGGTCATTTCAGCACCAGACTGGCACATGGTCATGTTGTGCAGAATGCATCTTGCAGTAAACATCCTGCATGCAGTAGCTGGTCATACTGAAGGGCTCATCCAAGCACCAAAACTTACTCTTCAGGAAAAACGTGGTGTGTCTGTTCTTCGTTAAACTTAAAATAAAACTTTTTTTTAGTCGAGCTAGTCGTCGCTTTATTTTGTGTGCCTTTTGTGAGCTGTCAATTGTATTGTACTATCATCATCACCTTCTGTGGAGATTGCCTTGTCCATTTTCGTTTTGGTTTGTTACTCTTCAGGAAGCCAAGGACCCTCTTGATGACAATACAGGACTGGGATAGGGCTGTATTAAAGCTGTCTTTTGCAGCTCCACTTGGATTTCTCATTGGTGTTCTCAGCCATGGCTCCAATGGATACCCAGCATCACCTGAAAGACAAAAAAAAGAGAGAGGGGGTAGGGAGACAAAACTAAGAAAAAAGTGGTTTAATATTCACCAATTAACTTTACCATGAATAACAACTTCAATAAAACAGAAAAACATTTTTTCCACTTAAGAAGATGATGATTGGGCATGCTAGTAAGAGGTGGTAGAGTGAGCTTGCACTGCTAGGATGCTGGACACAGACATTGGTGATGCGACTCCATGGAATGATAACCCTTCTTATTGCAGTACCACTCACCCTGTTGAACAAAAGCGAGCCTAATTGAAACATATGTGCAATCTATTGCACTGAGTACCTCAAGAAAATATGCCACCTCATTAAAGCACACATAATCTTGGCTTGGCTCTAATGTAACACAGTTAAATAGATGCACTGATCTACATGTGCCAAGAGTTCATCCAAGAACTGCTGTAGTATCTTCAAGGCAAAGACTAATGAGATAGTGTATGCCCAGACTGTCTCTGGAAGGTTTGAGTGGCAAGTCTAGTGAGGGCTATATATACCTTGGTACCCACAGGAATTGGAAGTCCACACATTCCTTCAGTACCCTATGTGGGTCATACATACTCACTAAGACCATTATAATATCCCTGTCCATGTTAACCAATCTAGCATCTCCAATCAAAATTAAAATGGATTATTCTATGCTTATAATTACACCTTCATTATGAGTGAGCACCACTCTGAGCAAGCAGTTATGACTCAACCAAGCAAGCAGCTCACAATGACAAATAGCAAGGCTAGCAACAAGTGAAATCATCTTGACAGACTGCAAAGTAGACAGAATAGGCATGACTCCCCATTACATAAAGAATTTGTGAACGATGTGGAAAAGTGGAAAAAATTAACTATAAAGTTATATTCTATTACTATAGTCATATTCTATAAACTATAAAAAGCAAGTAGGTGAGGGAATACACTAACATAACAGTGTTTTACCTTTTCTCATTTATATCTCATTATGACTTCATTTGCTTAGGCTTTTTCATGGTCATGACACATAAGCATAAGCAGCCTCTATGAATCACGGCTTACATGCACTAATTCACTGAAAGTGTGGATAGTCTTAACGGGTTTGCATTATGACTGACTGAATAGCACCAACATATTAAGGAATTCAGATGTCATACAGGTTTTCATGTCGTTAATATTATATATATACATATATATATATATATATATATATATATATATATATATATATATATACACACACACACACACACACACACACATATATAGATGACGTATATATAGTGGATATATACATATAGATGATTATATATATATATATATATATATATATATATATATATATATATATATATATATATATATGTATTATATATATATATATACATACACACATCCATATATATATATATATATATATATATATACACACACACACACATATATATGATATACAGATGATATACATATATAGCTGATATATATAAGGTTTATTTACTGATGGTACATATAACAGGACATTTAAGGCTGAGTTTTCAAATGAGCACAGTTCAATTTTCAGTGTCACAGTGTATTCTTTAGACATCGATACCATCATTAATCTAAAATGGGAAAAATGTTTGTCAAATGTCACTCAGCACTGCCACAGAACACATTAAGAATGTTAACTGTAAAGGTGATTTTAAGGGATTTGGGTATCAGTAGTAGAAACTAAAGATTACAGGCACTCTTAACTTAGGAAATGCTTAAACCTTTACCTATTCCACATCCTGCTCCTAATAAAGGCACAGATCTCCTCCTGCAGTTCCAGCCATGTAATTTATTTGCAAGACACATGGAATTACTCAGTCCTTCTGCTTATTGAAAAAAAACACAGCTATCCCCTCAATAGTCAGAATCATAACAATCATTAACCATAAAGCATTGAAAAAAATATTCATATTTTGACCAAGTGGTGTGACATGATGCCCTCCCAGTTGTGCCTGTCCTTACCAGCAAGTAGCAACACAACTCCTTGGCAAAACCTGGCCAATGTAGTGCAGTGCCATTATCAACTACTATACATATACTGACCTTGAACCAGCCAAGGAATGAAAAGGGGAAGGAATAAAGAGAATGAAGGCTGCACAGCCACTGCCCACTATCCTATTAAGCAGCCTGCCCCCTCAACTTTTCTGGCCATGACACCACACATATTTGCAGTTCTAATAATTTGTTACATCCTTACACTGAGAAAGTTTGATTAATAAAACCAGTTTGTTTTAGAAGTCATTGGCTTAATAAAACCCTTTTTTGGTATTATTTCAAGAGCTGGATTTATTTGGTCCTAGATTTTATATATTTTATATCTATCTATAGTGATACTATATTTCTATGCATTATATATATATATATATATATATATATATATATATATAGACACACACACACACACACACACACACACACACACAAGAGATGTAGGTATCAATTTGTTCAAATTTAGGGGATAAAGTTTATCCTGGTTTTGAGCAAGAACAGAAACAGCTTTTGGCAAGGAAGTATTTCTGAATGGTTTTGAAGGATAGGAGGAAGGGCATTGAACTGTTGGACAGAGATAAGGAGTTCCAGGCCTTAGCAACATATTATGTGTATAGACAATGCCCAGCAGATTTGATAGGTTTGTGGACAGACAGGAGTTTTTGGTCAATGAATCATATTGACCAACTGGGCACATATTTGTCATTTAGTGCTCAATGAGCAGATGAAGTCTGGATAATTTTATAGGTGGAAAAAAGCTGTATATATGATAAGTTGATTGGGTAGTGCTAACCAGTTTAGGCTGTTTAGTGCTATATAGTGGTGGGTTTTGAAAGGAGCATTTGCTGCAAATTTAGAAACTTTGTTATAGAATTGTTCAGATTTTGATTTTTTTGATGCCCATTGAATGGCAACATCATGCACCAGTCCTATAACGCACCAACTTCCCCCATGTTCTTGGTGGAGTAAACTGCACCCAAATCTCTATTATGAACCCCATACAACCAGAAGTAGAAAGATAAATTAATAGAAAGGGGTGGCCATCCTTTAATTGTCAGGTGATGTGCACAGCAGATGGCAGCATAATACATATCATGGTGACAGACCCTAAGAGCCCAATATTGCTACTGTAAGGAGGGAAAGTGGTCTAAGGGCTGCATTCCAACTAGGTCAAATACATGAGGGACTACTACTGGGTAGATACAGGAACAGAGCTAGGATGTAAGCTAAATACATTGCTGTCGACAATATGCACTATAGGTGACTGCGGTTATAAACTTGACAGAGTACCTTGCAACCCTAGAGAGTAAGCCTAAAATAGAATGCACACCACAACAAGAAACACCATAGACCATGTGTTTGGTGTACTGAAAGCCAGATTCAGATGTCTGGACAAATCCAAGTTGCACTGCAATACACACCTGAAAAGGCAGCACAGATGCTTACTATGTGCACCATGCTACACAATATGCTGAAAACACATGCTGGTCTTCCTGCTGCAGGCATGGTTAAACTACCCCAAGAACCCCATATATCTGAAGATAACATTCTGAAAATATTGGAGGAGGAGCAGGAGAACACAGCACCAGAAAAACAGACATAGGTTCATATGTTGGTACCAGGCTATCAGCCCTAGGGTCTATACAAACCTAGCCATAACAATTCCCTGGATATTTCTTCACACAGTATTTACTTCCCTGGACCCCTGTCTAGCAGGGCGACAGATGTGATCCCCGGGGTGAATTTCCTATCTCCCATCCAATTGTTAAGGTTCCTTTTGAAGAGGGTCAATGAGATGCTCTCCTTGACATGTATGGGCAGTCTATTCCAGAGGATTGGGGAGTCTCTGGGTCAGGAACCTATCCCTCCAGCATGTTTTGTTCATTGTGATGACAAGGTTTAGATCCCTGAAGCATGTGGCTCTGAGGGATTCGGATTTCTTTAAATGGAGCATGTCCAACAGCTCAGGGTTTGACATGGCCTTGTATGTTAAGCAGAGATCACCTCCGAGTAGACGATATGCCACAGAGTATAGCTGGAGTTTTTTTAGAGTCAGCATAGGGCATCTGCTTCAGGCCTGTGATTCTTTTAGTGAGCTATTTCTGCGGCCTTTCCAACTGTTGCAGATGTTTTGTGAGGTACATACCAAATGGGGCATTGTACTCTACAATGGGTGTAATGAGGGATGAGTACAGTGGGACAATGACCTCCTTTTTTCTGGATGAAAAGCCCTTAGTGATGAGGTGGGCCACAGAGAAGGATTTCCTGACTATTGTGATTATGTGGGTATCGAAGGTGAGACCACTGTTCATCTGTGTCCCCAAGTCTCTCATAACACTTTTGATGTTTAGTGTACTGCCACCTATGTGGTAATTCATGGGTACATAGTTTTTCCCAAAGGGGATAAGTATACATTTCTTGGCTTTAAGCTTGAGCCCATGGTTCTGGCACCAAGCATCTGTTCTTGTAAGGCCATTTTGTAGAATATCCACATCATTTGGGGATTCAATAATGGCTCCCAGTTTGCAGTTATCTGCGAACTTTGTTACCCAGAGTCCCTTAGTGTTGGCCTGTACTTCAGAGAAGTAGATGCCAAACAAGAACGGTCCCAGGACTGAACCCTGAGGTACTCCACTTGTCACTTGTCTGGAGCTGGATTTGGAGTCAGCTACTTTTACAGTCTGGGTTCTGTTAGTAAGCCAGTTGGCAACCCTTCGAGTGATGTAGGGATTTGTTCCCAGCTTAGTAAGTTTATCTATGATTCCAGAGTGGGGGATGGTGTTGAAGGCCTTGGCGAGGTCCAGATAGGCTGTGTGGACTGCCTTACCCTCGTCCACAGCTTTGGAGACCGATTCAAAGATGTCAGTCAGGTTCAGGAGACAAGATAGGCCCTTCTTGAACCCAAACTGGGTGGGGTCCAGTGTTTGAAGGTTGCCAATGTCTTTGTTTATAATTCCATGATAATGTGTTCCATGTCCTTGCAGATCAGGCTTGTTAAGACTGATGGGACGGTAGTTCCCGGGATCCAAGGTGGATCGCCCCTTGTGGAGTGGGATAACTGCAGCTGTGTGCCACTCAGTGGGCACGAAGCCAGAGGTGAAGCTATGATTAAACATGACATTTAGGTGAGGTGCCAGTTCATTTTGTAGTTCATGTAGTACACAGCCTGGGATGTCATCTGGTCCCATGGATGCTGTATTCTTAGCTTTAGTGAGTGCAGTTTCTACCTGTGTGGCCATGATTACCAGAATTTGGCAATCTTTTGGTATCGAGATGGGCCCTTTAGGGGGTGAAGTTGGCACTAAATCGATCTGCCAGGATATTGTCAATAACCTTGGGATCAGCATATTTAATGCCATTCTGTTGTAGCTCAGAACATATCTGAGCATTGCATGGGCAATGCAGAATGTGAACACAAGTCCAGGCTCAGGCAACACGGCAGCATCTAACAAACATCTGAGTCATGACAAGCCACACATATAGAAGCACACAGATTAAACACTGATGTTTAGGTGTTGCCCCCATCATAGCAGCACAGATTGCATCTAATAGAAATTACTCAGCCGACATACACACTATCACACAATAAAATAATTGTAACATATAACAGTACAAACATATACAAATCTATCATGACAGGGATTGTGAACTCAGGTCACAAGTGGCACAGGTATGCACTCAGACTCATAGTGATGTATGTGTATGCCAGACAAGGGACATACTTTTGTGAACCCCATCCCTATCTCTCCACTATCAAATGATGCAAACAGGAAAGCAAGTCTGGATATATTCAGAACTGCTGTCAATGTCACAAGTAACATATAGCACTGTAAAGTATGGGTAAAGTATCTTGTCCTATGTCACCTATGGTCAGCAAAAGTGACAGACTCCTATGGCACAACAATCATGGACAACTGACATTGTCAGTGGTCTCTACAGCAATCATAATTACTACAGGCAGACTGACACTACAGGACATAGTGGCTCAACTATCTGTGTTACTCTACCACATTTTAGGGCACCAGTGCTGACGGCTCACACCATAGTCCTTGCTGCTCTTTCAATATGTGGAAACACTTGGTTCAGGTTACTCCACAGAGAAGACTGGTGGGGTGATGCCAGCATGTGGAGACATACCGTGAGAAGGAGCATGGGTGAGAGTTGACTGTGTAGTCATTGCTGCTGGGCCCACACCAGATTGGCCAGCAGCAGATGTGTGTGCACATTGCAGCACAGACATTGATGCCTGATGGGCAAGGGTTGGTCTACTGAGAGGGGGCCTGCCTCTCCCATATGGCACTTGGCTAAGCACAGTCAGGGCATTCATAACCCTGCTTATACTACGGCACTGCTGTAAGTACTGCCATAACCAGGGATTCAATGGACTGTCCCACGGATAATTTGGTTTCATTCTGAGCAGCCAGTGCCACCATGACCTCACCCTGTCTGAGCTCTGTCCTTTATGCAGCATGTGCAGCTGGTGTGCAACATGATCTGTGGCACTGGCAAAAATGTCAGATCTGTGATATTGCTGAGAATGTTCATTTGCCTGTAGGGGTAGGTGGACACCCTCTGACACATGCCCATGCACTGGGCAGGATCAGTGTGTTGTGGGAAAGTTGCAACATCACCAGCACACTCAACATAGGACTGTGGTCCACAGGCCTTTTGCTGTCCACCATCTGATGTCCCCACATTGTCAGAATAGCTGAACATGTTTTCCCCCACATGTGAGGCTACAACCTCCACATGATTGTCACCATCTTGGACAGACTATCACCAAATTGCTGTCTTGCATGCTGGGGCCATGCTAACAGACACATTTGATCCCATCTGAGGATCAGTGAATGGGTTAATCAAAGATGAAGGCAGAGGACATGCTTAAAATAGAAACAAATGACACAGGTCAGGTAAACATGCTTATATCTCATGCCAGATATCATTGTTGACATATGCCACAATTATATCAGTACAATGTTAAAGATGCTAAGGACTTAAAAGGAGGTCATATCTGAGTGTGGTTCATGGAACATTAATATGTAGTTGACAATGTTACATATGCAGCATAGATGATGTGTGAGGAATAACAACATAACACACACCTGACATGCCCTCGTGGGGATCTGGCACCAGAGGCTAGGGATGAAATACAACTGTTGGAAGGAAACAATGGAATAAACACAGTATCAGTAAGCACATACTTGTTAGCATGTTCCATTCCAACAGAGGTACAATGTACATTAGGTAATGCATATGCATACCAGTTGTCATGGTTGAGGTGCCAGTGGTGGCTGTGTTTCGCAGGGTAGAAGGAGAAAGTATTAATGGAGGACAACAATAGTAGTAAAGCAATGGCACGTAGGAAACACAGGAAATAGCATACCAGTTACATACCAGTTACACCCACCCTATGTGATGAGTTTGTCTGTTGTAATGTGGATCCTGTAGTACAAAAATACAGACAAATGAAAGTCATATCATGCAGTTATACGTGCATGATGACATATACAACACAGTAACAGGATATGGTGATACTCATGTGACTTATGGTGCACATGTTGGCCAGAGGGCCCTGTGCATGAAAAATAGCAACATGAATATCCTACAATCCAGGTGTGCTGCACAGTGCTGCAGCCTATGAACATGGTTGGAAACCATAAGGCCCTGTGCATGAAAAATAGCAACATGAATATCCTACAACCCAGGTGTGCTGCACAGTGCTGTAGCCTATGAACATGGTTGGAAACCATACCTAGTCTGTCTGTAGATACGCATGCACCTCTCATGTCTCCAAAAGATGTATCTGTAGGTTACAATATCAGTGAAATATGACATTATAAGCCACTGGCATGACAGGAGGCAAAGGCAATAACAGGTAATGATCACATTAACAGTATATGGAGACACTCATAAGTAAATTAAGCTGCACTGTATTTGTCTGGCTTTCTGTGCCTGTTAAAATTAAATTATTTTGCTGTTTTCACTGTTACAAACAGTGAAAATAGCAAAAATGAAAGCTTTGCAAGTAATTGTTGCTAGTTTTCATTGTTTGCAAGTAATTGTTGCTACTTTTCATGGATTGCAATGCATCTGTTCTGGTATTCTGCCAAGCACTGTTTTAAATACCGGATTCATTTGCTGTTTTAAAACATTCTTTAGTGTCTCCTTGCTGTTTTTTTCTGCTGCTTAAAACATTTTTAGTGTCTCACTACTGTCTTTCTGCTGTTTAAAACCATTTTTTAGTGTTTCCCACCTAAATTTGTGTAGCTAGTAGCTGTAGCATAGTCCAGATACAATTTTGCTGCGTCTGGGTCTGTTTGTAGTGGCTGTTGTATTATGGGCACATTTGCCAAGGAATCTTTGATTGGAAGGGGCCCTTCTGCAGCCTTGTGAGAGAAGTATGCTAACTGGAACCTGTTTGGTGAAGGGTGATTGGTCTAGGCCTTGGAGTCATACCAACCAGGAAAAGAAAAGAAGAAAAATAAGCAAAAGTGCTTGCAAAACTGACAAGAAAACAGACAACGGCTATGTAGGAACAGAAAACCCTAACAAAAACATAATCTTTTGACCAAAAGGAAGGACTAAAGGAAAAAAACCCTAACAGCAAACATAAGTCCTACAAGGCTGAGAATGAGAAAGAAAACAGTAAAGAAGGCGTGGCAAAAATCTGACAAAAGGAAGAAAATGAAAGAAACAAGGCACCAAACAGTACTACAGGACATAAAACCTAACAAAGAGCAAAATCGTACTAATATCCAAACACACACACGAAAGAAACCAAATGGATAAAAGTAAGAAAGGAACACTAAATCAAATGCAAATAGTCCTGTAATATTGTGAACAGAAAACAAAAAAGGAAAGGCTGCAAGGAGGGTGAAATGCTGGGAAAGCCCACAACAAAAAGGAGTGCAGTAGCTGGTGGAATACACTTCATAAAGCAAAACAGGAGAGAGAAACATCTAAAACACAAAAAGCACTGATAAAAACACCAGTGCAACACACTCATCAAAAAAAGGCAAATCTCCTGTTGTGCAAAAAGAAGAAATGAGCATGGGTAGGCAAATTACCCCCCACCCTTTATACCACAACCACATTTGCAACTGCTGCAACAAATCAGGGACTGAAAATCTTCCTAGCAAGTACATCACTACAGCAGGTGGCCCAAAGATGATGTAAACTGGCAGCAATAGGAAATCTGCCTAGCAACAGCTGGCATCCAGGCACAACTGTAGTCCCCATATAAACATTTATCAATAGTGAAAGGAAACACATGCGACACTGAAAAATGAAGCTGCATACCATTCAAAATAACAGCAACCATAAGACACTGAAGAATAACATGCTCTGCTGTCTCTAAAACCTGACACCCATCATGTGGAAACAATTGCAACCCCACAGGGTGAAAACCGTAAGATGATCTAACAGGCAGCTTATCAAGAGAGCAATATCACAAAAATCATGCCAATGAGGAAACAAAATAGAACACTGCCTATGCCGACTCAAACCTAACAGTCTCACAGGAGAATAATGTTGATACCCATGAATGGCATAGAAATGGGCCAAAAGAGAATATCATTCTTTCCTAGATTAAGGGAGGGGAGTCTACAGACACATGCCAAGCAAGCAGCAAAGACTGGACTTCCCACAGCTCCAATGAAGGGACACTCCATGCACACTTTCCAGCCAAACAAGTCTGCCAAAACTGGCCAGACAATGCTGGGAGCAAGTTTGTAGCCTGTAAATGCCACAATACAGGAAAAAGAAACAAAGTGTACAACAAAGTGACAGGATGCAATAAACTAACACCACCAGAAGCAGCAGTAGAATACAAAATACCCCTCTTAACAGGTGTATAGAAAGTGACCCCCAGAAAAGAAAAGACCTTAGACAAAAGGCAGGTGGACCAGAAATGTGGAATTAATACACTGAAAAAACATACTCTAAAATGCCCCAAAGGGTACCATTTAACAAATAAACCTTTTTTTGAAAAGACAAAGGAAAAGACATGAGAAATCCAAGTACTAAACAGCTTTTCCAAGAAGGGCTTCACAAGACTCAGAGGCATAAGAAGGAGAACCAAAGGCATGCCCAGGATAGAGATACCCGTGTTAGTAAGAGAAACATCCCCAATATGTGGAACTGCAACAAAACTTCAGGATGTGGCAAAATTAAGAGAAAGGCCCACTTATGAAAAAACAAAAGAAAAATACAGCAAATAAAGCAAAAGAACAGGAGAAAACTCTGAAACAATAGTGACATCATCTGTGTGAGACTTAACATAAAAGGAGAAAACGGAGACAAAAAGTGCGCCCTCACCTTACAGCAATAGTGACGTCATCTGTGTAAGACTTAACATAAAAGGAGAAAACGGAGACAAAAAGTGCGCCCTCGCCTTACAGCAATAGTGACGTCATCTGTGTAAGACTTAACATAAAAGGAGAAAACGGAGACAAAAAGTGCGCCCTCACCTTACAGCACCCACCACCAGAGTAAAAATATAACTGCTCAAGGGGACAGCCTTGATGCACACCATTCTTCATGGCAACTTCAGCTCCTATTCTGCTTTTAATCACAGGAACAGTAACAGACGCTCAATAAATGGAAGCAATACATTGAAGAAAAAAGGACCAAATCCAAAAGCCTTTAAGATGGCCAGCAATGCCAAATGACTAACATTGTCAAACACTTTGGTCAGGTCACAGGAGAGCAACAGAGCTGAATCAGAAGCTTGAACAAAGAGACTTCAACAAAGGCAACAAATCTTACACTGGCTTACAATAAATACCATAGACTCCAGGGACCACAGATGTAATTGCAAGATCTAATAAAGCAACTTATAATCAGTATTGCAAAGAGAAATCAGACACCAGTTAGACAAGACCTTGAGGTCACCCTTTTTCCAAAGGAACTTAAGGGCTATTCATAACAAACCAGGATGGAAAAAGCCATGAGAAAAACACATTAAACAATTGCACCAGTACAGACAATTGACCATCAGAGACAGACAGCGGTAAAAATGGTAAGAAAGACCATTCAACCCTGGGGTCAGTATCAACTCTGAAACAAGCAATAGCCAATTGAACTTCAAACAAAGTAATAAGGGGATCAAGAACCACCCTAAAATGGCAAGTATTACAGGTAAAGGTCAAGATTCCACAGAAGGAGATTTACCACTATACAAAGTGGACAAATAAGAACTAACTTCTTGCAGAATACCCTTCTTAGTGGTAACAACATCACCTGAAGAGGACAACAAACCGTCAATAAAGGTCTCATTCCTAAGAGTACATTTACCAAGATAAGGGAGAAACTCCTCACCCCTCCATTTTAAAGAATGGACCAAGTTCAAAAGAACCACTCTTACCCTAGTAAGGTTACGCAAATGCAACTCATGGAGGTGTTGAAGGGCACTGGCAGGTACATAATGCACAGCAGACTGGAAAGCAGCATAAAGGATGTTGGAAGAACCCATAAAATGGAATAATAAGAAACCAAGAATAATGGGAAACAAACTTATCTTTAAAGGCCAACCACCAAGAAGAAAGAGGAGAATATAAAGGGAATGGTAAAATGATCATGCCATAACTCAGTAATGACCTCTTACCAAGCAGAAGTAAAAGTCCAAGGAGCAGTAAAATGAGAAAGACCCCTACCCTTACACAATGCAGAAGAAACTCCAAAGGAAAAGGTCAAAGCGTGATGATCCATAAAAGGCACAAAAGACAAGAAGAAGAAACCACTTAAAAAGTAAAAGAACAAAATCAATAATCAATTCTGGTGTGAGTAGCCCCTTGAAAGTAAGTAAAGGCAGGAGGACTACATACACTAAGACAGGCCAAATGTAAAATGTTCTTACAACAACAGACCCTAGAGTCTTATCTGACCCTAGAACACTCTGTTAATGCACCACAGTTAAAGTCATAAAAAAGTATACAACAGTCAATTCAAAAATAAGGTTTTGAAAGTTGAAATAATAAGTGATACTCAGACACTGGAATAAAAGCATAAACAATCACTAAACATACAAAAGAATGCCTACACAACAAATTCACCACCAAACTCCTTCCAGGCAAAATATAAATAACATCCCTTCAACCACAACAGATTTATGATACAGTAATCCAATACCAGACCTACAATCGGTCCCTTAAGACCAAACCACCCCATCCCTCCACAAAGTTTCCCATTGGGAACAATGAACAGAAGAAAGCTTACCCATATCCAGCAAACAGACAATACCAGAGTGCAAGCCAGAAACCCATGAAAAGACAAACACTCGGGCAATGACACCATACCATTAATATTACAAAAAGTCAAAGACAAGTTAGCCATCAGTACCAGGAAGAGAAACCCCTTCTACGATGCTTGTTTCTAAGATGTCTGTGCTAGAAGCTGAGGTCCACTGCTGAGAATCATTCATATCAGTACACAGATCAGATTCACAACTAACAGTATCATTAGAAGAAATGCCATCACCAGTAGAAAGAGGTATCAGATGTACCAAGTAATATTCTGTTAGAGTAACATATCAGTACCAGTAGGGACAACAAAAATAACAGGTGAAAGAGGCACAGTAGACTGAAAACCAGACACAACAGAAACAAGGAGACTGGAAGGCAATGAAGGCAGAACAGACCCTTCCAGAGAGGAAACAGAAGTAAGAATAGAGACCGAAGAAGGGGGAGGGAAGGGACAGAGACAACAGCTCGCACTAGGGAAAACTCCACAGGACCAATAGCAGAAACAGAAATATCAGAAAGTAAAGTCTGAGAAGACAGGGGAAACAGGCAACGCAGAAGGTACAGCAGGGCAAACAGAATCAACATGAAAACAAGAACATAAATGGCATCACTGGGGACAAGCTCTAGAAAAATGAGCTGTGGAACCACAATGAGTGCATTTCCTAGCAAGAGAATCAGACACCAAATGAAAAAAATCACCAGAAAAAAAGCAGGACTTAGGCTGTCCTGTATACCTCAAAATGCTTCTCTGATCAGACAACATATACACACCAGGCAAATTGAAAACACCAAAATCAAGGACATGCAAAGCCACCAGGCCTCCCATGTCCCATCCCAAACTCCACCCGCATCATAATCAAAAGATTTCTTAACAGAAAAAAAAAAAACATCAGCACACCTAGAAAGTAAATACTCCCTAACTTGTGCTTCTGTAACATAAATAGAATGAAAATACAATATAAACTTAGTCTTACAAGAAACATCTACATTAGAAAGCACAAAATCAGGCCAAAGTTGCTGATGTTTATGTGCAGCAAAATGAGAAACAAAAGTAGAAGCAGCCTTGTGCTCCTCAAAATAAATATCAGTAAAAGCATCCCACCCCCACTGAATAACACAAAGACTGAACAGACAAAGGTTTCCAATAAAGAATGCCAAATAAACATATGTGAAAAAGACTGACCTGAAGCAGATTTGAAATGAAACAAAGGCTTAGAAACTGTCCTGAACTGCCGCAGAGAGTTAGGCTGACTCCAAAAAACAGAAACTGCCATTTTTCCCACAGCAGCATAAGACTTGGCCTACAAAACAACTGTAGAAGCAACTGAAGCCACAGCACTAGCAGAACTAACCGGCAAAGCTGTAGGGGGAGCCAAAACAGCAGATCCAAAAAAAATATCCTAAAGCTCAATTTCATCAGCCTAATCAAGCACAGACAAATTACCAGTCATGCAACACAGCTGAAGCCTGTGAAGAAGTCTGACACATAGCAAAGTTAAGACTGTGAATCAGTAATAGAAGGCAAAGTAGGAGAAACAGAAACAATAGCCACATTACACATAGCAGAAATGGCCACAATTTTGTTTCACCCACTAAAGAAAGCAAGGACTTCCTAGGGCAGTGATGGCAAACCTTTTGGGCTCCGTTTGTCAATAAGTTGGAAAATGCCTATTGTGACTCTGCCGGCGTGTCAACCCCCCGAACAAAAGAGAAATATTCTTTACATATTCATCTATTTAAAAAATACAGTCCAATCATGTGTGCTGCTATGTATGATAAAAGTAAAAGAAAAATCAGACTTACAACAGGGAAAATGATATGTTCACTGATAATTGGATTTAAAATAGTGCACCAAAAATTACCCTACTTTAAATAGTAATTTTGAATTGAGCTAAAAAAAATATGGAACGCATTGCATTTGATTTAATTATCAATTAATGACTTTTTTGTTGCTGAATTTTAATAGATAAGTGCAGGGTCACATATTTCTTGTATTTTTGTTCATTCAGTTTCTTTGGTAACTCAGGTGTTGGTGAACACTAGTGTGTCACTCAAAAAGTCAAGGCATGTCACCTTTGACACACATGTCATAGGTTCACCATTACTGTCCTAGGGCTTGGAGTAAGCACCCTCAATGGTTCCTTTGATTTTTTTTTTTTCAAAAGTTTTTTTTAAGTTTTTAGCTTCTGGTATTTAAGCCCTACATTTGAGCAGGTTTCTGCTTGTTTGAACCAAGCTGAACTGAGGTGGGTTACTAGCCACAACTCTGAGGTGAAATACCACATTATTAGAGGTTTCTGAGCTTCCCAAAAAAATAAGTTTTTTTTTTGCTTGATTATAATATCTACTGCACTTTTTATTGTGCTCTGCTTATTTAATGCTGTTTTTTAACACTTTAAACAAAACTACACTGTTTGTACTGCATTTCTCTGCTGTACTGTGCCTTTTAAAATCACATTCTGATGCTGTTTTCACTGTTTACAAAGTAATTGTTACTTTTCACTGTTTACAGGCATCTGTTATGTTTATTGTGTTTTTCCACCAAGCAGTGTTTTAAATAACTGGTTTGTTTGCTGTTGAAAACATTCTTTAGTGTCTCCTTGCTGTTTTTTTTTTTTTTTTTTGCTGTTTAAAACATTTTTAGTGTCTCACTGCTGTTTTCTGCTGTTTAAAACACTTTTTTAGTGTTTCCCAAAATTAGTGTAGCTAGTAGCTTAGCATAGTCCAGATACAGGTTTACTGCATCTGGATCTGTTTGTAGTGGCTGTTGTATTCTGAGCACATTTTCCAAGCCATCTTTGATTGGAAAGGGCCCTTCTGCACCCTTGTGAGAGAACTGTGCTGATTGGAACCTGTCTGGTGAAGGGTGATTGGTTGAGGGCTTGGAGTAAGCACCCTCAAAGGTACTTTGTAGTTTTTAAAAAGTTTTTTAACTTTTTAGCTTCTGGTATTTAAGCCCTGCATTTGAGTGAGTTTCTGCTTGTTTTTGTATCATGCAGCACTGCGAACTGCTGCTGAATTCTGCACCATAGCTAAACAGATAATTCTGACAAATTTTCCCTTAGATACAGCTGTAGTACATTAGTGTAGTCCTCATCTTTAGTACTCCTCTGGTCTAAGAAATATTGCTAGTGAACTGTGACCTGTTAAACCACCAGCAGACAACCCCATCAGAAATACCAATCTACAGAGCACCTCCTAGATCAGTTCTGAAAGCACCCCCTTTGTGATAACAGCTCTTCAAACCTAGCAATTTGGACAGTTGGACTACCCTTGTTTTCCTCCCAGCCTTGTTGACTTGGGTCTCCTGAGGCAGTGTAGCAAATGCCTTATGTACACTGAAAACCCTCTACTAATAACTCACTCAAGTATAGAGTGCAAGAGATGTATCTACACAAAGAATCTTGAATCCCTGCTTTCTTGCACTCAAAACAGGAACACTGAACAGGCTGTCAGCTCACCCACCACGATTCATGTACATAGTACCACTACTCATACACATAGTACACATCCAACACATAAATCAACATATGCAAAGTTTCTCTCAAAAAACATACTGAAACACCAGAGACCTCCAAAGACTGCTACAACTAAAACAGTTCCCACAGCACCCAACACACATAGCAATACCAGTGTTTCACTTACCAAGCCCTTATGGTGCAGAATTCAAAAAACAAATTTTTTTATCATTGGAGACTCAACAGTGAGACACATGGATGTCCCACTCACCATGTTAGATAAGGAGAAAGTCACAGTCAGCTGCCTGTCCAGTGCCAGGATTCTTCAGATCACACACGCACTCAGGTCTCTAGGAAACAAGTTCCATTATGACTCTGTCATAGCTCATGTTGCAGTGAACCACCTGAGATGTACCTCACTGGACTATATGAAGAGAGACATGATTGAGCTCTCTGAGTAAGTGTCCCAGGTACATATGTCCCTAGCCTTGAGCAGCATATTACCCTCACCTAGTATGACGCCAAAGTATAAACAAAAAAATGAGCAATTTCAATAATTGGCTTAGTTTTTGGTGTCACTCAAAGGGGATCCAGTTTCTGTCAGCCTGGAATGACATGGTTGACAAACCTCACTGCTTTGCCAGAGGTGGTTTACACCTGGTACCACAAGGCTTTTGGCTGCTGGCAAAGGCACTTGCCTCCCCCATAGTGCCATTTTCAGGCAAGATCTCAAAAACAAAATTGCTGACGTGAAAACTGCCAACCATAACAAAAGAAGGATTATGCTGCTAAATGCTAGGAGCTTAAACCAAAAACTGCACACCCTGGAAGCACTTCTGTTACTGGAGAATGTAGATGTCTGTGCATTCACAGAAACCTGATTCAAGACCTCAGAGAGTACCCTGGCCTTGCAAGGCTACAATGCCTTCTACACCTTTAGACTGCAAAATGAACGTGTGAGAACAAAAGGAAGTGTTTCTATCTATATTATAGATTAATTCACCTCCAGACTAGTTAGACGAGACAACTCCATGGAGTTACTCCAAGTTCAGATCACTATGGTAAGACCCCCATTCAAGTCATAGCTAGTTATACACCCCCCTCCATTGACCATGATTTGTACAAGGCCTACTTGACCAAACTGGAATCAATCCAAATATTGCCAAACACTCTGATCAAAAAGGATTTCAATTATCTCACCATCAACTGGGAAACCTACTCTGACCCTAATTCACTACTGCAAAAGTTCCTTGAGTTTGTTAACCCAAATGCCCTGGAACAAATTGTTCAAACCCCAACAAGAGGAACAAACATACTAGATCTAGTCCTCACTAACATAACAAACAGATGCACCACCACAACTGTCAGACCTTCATTAAATAAATATGACCACAAATCCATCACTTTCAAACTGGCAGTAACACTAGAGCTCCAAAAGGGTGAAGTCAGACTAAAAAAATTCACCAAAGCAAACTATACACTCCTAGGGGAAGATATAAATTCATTCCAAGCCCCACCCCAAGCTGGAAGTTGTAACTACACCAAAGCTTACGCTAAAGCCCTGTGCATTCACCTGTATAAGTGAATAGACTAGGCTGTTCAAGAGATAATCAAAGCCAGACCCCCAAGTATTAAAAAGACGCCCTGGTGGACATCCAGCATCAGCAAACTTTACAACAAATACAAAAAGCTGCTGTCTAAGAAGCTAAGGTGAGGACTCGACAATGGAAAAGCACCGCCCCCCCCACCCGCCTCAGCCTCAACAGGCTAATAAGACATGTCAAATCCTCTAAGGGTAACTTTGAGAAAAACTTAGCAATCACAGCCAAATCATAAGTCCTTTTACAGCTATGTATGTAGCCTAAAAGGTAGGACCCAAAAATATTTGCTGAAATAGTGACTAACGGTATCACAATTATTGATCCTGCACAGATAGCAAACCTCCTAGCAGACAGATTTGGAGAAAATGTCACTCCCTTATCCCCTCCAAACTTATCATAAACCTTGCCCCAACCCCCCCCACTCCCACCCTACACGGCCAAAGAGCAGGTTATTAAAGCTTAGTCTAAGGCAAAAAACACAGCCTCTATGAGACCAGATGGCATCCCAGGCTGTTTTCTAAAGAAACTAAAACATGAACTAGCATCGCCATTAAATACCCTATTCAATCACAGCCTAACCACTGGCTTTGTTCCTGAATGCAGAATGGAGAAGAGCAGCAGTTATTCCCCTCTACATAGGTGGCTTAGCAACAGACCCAGGGAGTTATAGACCCATAATTCTGACCAGCTTCATCTGTAAAGCCATGGACCTCATAAATAAAAACATAGATAACCTCCATTTCCTGGATCCGACTCAATTCGGCTTCATCAAGGGCAGATCCTACCTGTTAAACCTGGTGGATTTCTTTGAAAATGTGACAAGGGCAAATCTGTGCACACAACAGACCTCAACTTGGAAAAGGCCTTTGACACAATCCCACAGTCAGGTATTACCAACAAACTTAGCAAACTGAATGTAAACCCTTTTGTTGTAAGATGGGTTGCCAACTGGCTCACAACCCGGTCACACACTTATCAAAGTGGGTGACTCCACATGAACCGGCAGTCCTGTTATGAGCAGGGTGCCACAAGGATCAGTGCTGGGCCCCCTAATGTTTGGTATATACTTCTCAAAAGTTCAGGCCCAAACTAAGGGGCTGTGGCTGATCAAGTTTGCGGACAACTGCAAACTGGAAGCAATTACTGAATCCCCAAATGATGTCAGTATACTTCAGGAGGGTCTTATGCAGACCAACAATTGGTATCTTAGTCATGGTCGCAAACTGAATGCAAAGAAATGTATCATCATAGGTTCATAGGTTCATAGGTTGGTACTAGGCTATCAGCCCTAGGGCCTATACAAGCCTAGCCATAACAATTCCCTGGCTATTTCTTCCCACATTATTTACTTTCCTGGACCCCTGTCTAGCAGGGCGACTGACATGATCCCTGGGGTGAATTTCCTTGCTCCCATCCAATCGTCAAGGTTCTTCTTGAAGAGGTCCAAAGAGGCACTCTGCTTTACATGTATGGGCAATCTATTCCAGAGTCTGGGGAGTCTCTGGGTCAGGAACCTATCCCTCCAGCATGTTTTGTTTATTGTGATGACAAGGTTTAGATCCCTGGAGCATGTAGCTCTGAGGGATTGGGATTTCTTTAAGTGTAGCATGTCCAACAGCTCTGGGTTTGACATGGCCTTGTATGTTAAGCAGAGATCGCCTCTGGGTAGATGATATGCGGCAGAGTATAGCTGGAGTTTTTTAAGGCGGTCAGCGTAGGGCATTTGCTTTAGGCCTGTGATTCTTTTAGTGAGGTATTTCTGCAGCCTTTTCAGTTGTTGCAGATGTCTTGAGAGGTACATACCAAACGGGGCATTGTATTCTATAATGGGTCTAATGAGGGATGAGTACAGTGGGACAATGACCTTCTTTTTTCTGGATGAAAAGCCCTTCGTGATGAGGTGTGCCACATAGAAGGATTTCCTGACTGTTGTGGCGATGTGGTTATCGAAGGTGAGACCAGGGACGTCGGGAGGCATACGCACTGTACTGATTTCAGTACAAGTTATGTAGAAGGGGGGTAGCATTTTAAATTTTCACTTTTCGCTTTACTGCGATGGCGTCAGCTCATGAGGGCAGCCAGTCGGAATGGAGCTCAAGCGCACATGTATTTCCGGCCGACGGACAGTTCAAATGCTTTCCGGCGGGAAGGAGGATTCGTTATGTTGGTCGGCGGGAAGGAGGATTCGTTATATTGGTCGGGAAGGAGGATTCATTATGTTGGTCGGCGGGAAGGAGGATTCATTATGTTGGTCAAGCGGGAAGGAGGATTCCTTATGTTAGTCGAGCGGGAAGCGTTTGGGATTCGTCACTTCATAAGACCCAAGGGTTGGTGAGTAATATAGAGTGTGTGTGTGTGTGTATGCATTTTCGTGAATATTCATTTTTAATACTGCAAACCAAACATAGGGCACATGAAGATCTTGTCCAGTATTTTGATTATTGTCTATCTGCATAAATGATAAAGAGTGTTCTGATTCTCAGTGGATATTCTGCTCTCTTTCATTTGATGACCTCTCCAAAACAATTCTTAGAAGTGCAATCCTTAAAGATTGTCTTGTACTCAATGATAAGAAGATATCCAGCTAGGATAAACATAGGTGCCGAGACCTATGAATCAGTGTTGCTAACTGCTGTACTACTGTGGTGCTCATGGTTCTGTTTGTGTCATTCTCTTTATCATTATTGTTCTTAGTCTGGAGGCTAAAGCAGCAGCTACTGGACTGGGAAGGTTTTCCAGATAACTCTGCTTTATTAAACTAGTCAGTTTATTTGAACTCATCATATGAAGTTAGATATTTCCCAACAGAACCCATTTCAAAATTATGTTAGTAAGTATTTTGATGATTTTATTGGTGAATGATACCCATATCTTTTTGACCAACTAACATTTTGTTCTTTTAAAATGATTTCTGTTTCTTTCAGATTTTCTGTACTCTCCTTATGTACTACATGGTTTGTTGACTTCAAACTCCAATTTCAGTCTAAAGTCTGGTTACCGACTGTGAACATAGTATTTGCAAAGTCCCTTTCAGCCTCTTTTATGATGATTTATTCCAGATTTGTTATTTTATGTCTAAGAAAATGAGTTCAAGTCCCAAAGAGCATTTCATTGTGCATCCATGCTGATCTTTGAAAAATTTCAACCTTTCTTATCTATATGTATACTTCAGATCAGATTAACCCAACACCTCTTGATAGCATGCCAGATTTTTGAGTTTAGATGCAGCTACACTTCCTGTTATCAAAAACTTCTCCTTTAGAGAAAACTGCTTCATGCCTATGTTTTCCAGATATGTGTAATATTATTCCATCCCATGTTTAAGGCCAAAGCATTCATGATGTTTTTATCATTTGTTACTGCAAACAGCCTGTTTGTCATGCTTACTACAATTATGTTGCCAAGCAGCTCACCACACATAAGAAGATTCAATCTACCCCAGTTAGTGTTTCCTGGGCAGTTGGGCAAAATTGGGCAGTTTTGTTTCATTGTTTACTGGAAAAATGTTCAAAGCAATAGGAAGGTGTATCAAAGAGCACATGTATGTTTCATATGCAAGGGCCTATGATTTAAAAGCAGCCCAGAATTAATTTTTATCTGCCACGGGTAAAATGTATTTTTCTTTGAATGTGGGTTTTAATGTTTCAATGAATGTGAGTTTCAAGGGCAGAGAAGTTTTAATGCCAAGTTTGTTTAGCAGATGTCTTGGTGTTTGTGCTGTAAATGCAAAATAAAACTTTCAAATGAAGTTCAAATCATCATAGAAGTAAATCAGTATGCACATTAGTGTTTATGGTAAATGGAGTGAAATAGCAAAGTAATGAATCATTGGAATGGCTGCAGGGTGAGGCTCCATTCGACAATGGTTTTGTGTGGGGGAAGGCGGCAAACTTAGATAGCCCCAGCTGAACTATACCTCCCAACTGTCCAGATTTTCAAAGAATGAATAGATTTTTGCTTCTTATTTTTGGTTTGTTCCTCAATTTGTGGTTTTCTGGCAAATGATTTAGGAATTAAGTCACTAAATAATGACACACTAGTTTCAGACTTTATAACCTTCAGAAAAATGCATGCTAAAATAAGACTTGTTCTATCAACTGTCCCAGTTTATACAAGAGCAATTTTAGTACTGTTTATATGTTCCCTCAATATATTTGGCCTTGTCCAGATTTATTGCATTAACAGGTTGAGAGGTACATGCAAATTGCTTTATAGAATTAGGCATAGCCAAACCTCAACTGTCCCTAATTTGGCTCAAACTGTTGCTCTTCCCTAATGATCCCTCCACAAAATAGCAATTTTGGAAGAAAACATAGAGGGTTTACTTTACTTTTATAAATAACTGTAATGATCAGAGTTGTACATTACTTTTATTTCAGAAATGCATGTAGATTCTCTAATTTTGTCAGCTGCTCTAAGTTAACTGTGCTCATATTAAAATGGTGTCCCTCCTTTGACAGGTTCCCAGCTGTATTGTCTGGCAATTTTATATTTTTGCATCACATTTTGGTCCGTTTTCATAAAATTTCAGTTTTCTGGCAAATTAGTGGCAAATTGTTAAAGACTGAAGTTAGAAAATAATGCAGACATTTCAGTTTCAGATTTCATACTTTTCAGAAAATACGTACTGATGCAAGACCTACTACTATTCTATTATCTTTCTAAGTTTATAAGAGCAATATTTAAAAAAAATGTCCTTATTTTTGGGCCTTTGCCTCAGTTTTATTTATGAGT
The DNA here is from genome assembly GCF_019279795.1 of Protopterus annectens. NCBI lineage: Eukaryota > Metazoa > Chordata > Ceratodontiformes > Protopteridae > Protopterus > Protopterus annectens. The sequence goes on along the minus strand of NC_056748.1, from coordinate 259,650,052 downwards.
TTGTTGCTGTAAGAGGTTGAGAGGTTGTGTGTTTGTGTGTGTGGTTGGTAGCATACCTCTCAACTGTCCAAATTTTGCAGAATGTCCAGACTCTTGCCCCTTATTTTTTGTCTGTTCCTCATAAATTTTGTGATTTTCTAGCAAATTGTTGAAGGCTGAAGTTGCTAAATAATGACAGACATTTGAGCTTCAGACTTCATGTCCTTTAAAAAAATTCATACTAGCACAAATCCTGTTATTCTAGCAACTTTCTAAGTTCACGAGAACATTATTTAATATCTGTCCCCGTTTATTTTAGGCTTTGTCCATATTTCTTGCACTAAGAGGTAGGTAGGGGTATGTGTGTGTGAATGAAACATCCTAGTTAGTGGTAGCAGGTGGTTAGTAATTTACTCAAGCTCAAAACCTGTACCTTAGTTACAGAAAACAAAAGCATAAAGTCTCTATCCCAACTACCATGCTGCATTTTTCAAAGAACTGACATTTCAAGTTAATTTTCAATTCAAGGAACCGAGTTGAGTGAATTTATATTGTATTACTGAAGAGGCATTACAGCGAATGCCTCTTCATCGACACTAAAAGAGCGAACCGTGAATTACGAGAATGGCCGTAGCTTGGCTGGGGAGGGGGGTAGCAGTTTGAGAGCTGTCAGTACAAATTTGAAAATCCTAGCTACACCCCTGGGTGAGACCACTGTCCACCTGTGTCCCTAAGTCTCTTATCACACTTTCTGTGTTTAGTGTACTGCCACCTATATGGTAATTCATGGATACATGTTTTTTCCCAAAGGGGATAACAATACATTTCTTGGCATTGAGCTTGAGCCCATGGCTCTGGCACCAAGCATCTGTTTCTGTAAGGCCCTTTTGTAGAGTATCCACATCATTTGGGGATTCAATAATGGCTCCCAGTTTGCAGTCATCTGCAAACTTTGTTAGCCAGAGTCCCTTAGTGTTGACCTGTACTTCAGAGAAGTAGATGCCAAACAAGAGCAGCCCCAGGACTGAACCCTGAGGTACTCCACTTGTCACTTGTCTGGAGCTGGATTTGGAGTCAGCTACTTTTACAGTGTGGGTTCCATCAGTAAGCCATTTAGCAACCCATTGGGTGACATAGGGATTAATGCCCAACTTAGTAAGTTTATCTATGATTCCAGAGTGGGGGATGGTGTCAAAGGCCTTGGCAAGGTCTAGATAGGCTGTGTGGACCACCTTACCTTTGTCCATGGCTCTGGAGACTGATTCAAAAAAGTCAATCAGGTTCAGGAGACAAGATCGGCCCTTCACAAACCCAAACTGGGTGGGGTCCAGTGTTTGAACGTTGCCAATGTCTTTGTTTATAAGTTCCATGATAACACGCTCCATGGCCTTGCAGATAAGGCTTGTCAGACTGATGGGACGGCAGTTTCTGGGATCCAAGGTGGATCCCCCCTTGTGGATTGGGATAACTGTAGCTCTGCGCCACTCAGTGGGCACGAAACCTGAGGTGAGGCTATGATTAAACATGACACTTAGGTGAGGTGCCAGTTCATATTGTAGTTCATGTAGTACACAGCCTGGGATGTCATCTGGTCCCATGGATGCTGTATTCTTGGCTTTAGAGAGTGCGTTTTGTACCTGTGTGGCCGTTATTACTGGAATTTGGCAATCTTCCAGTATTGAGATGGGCCATTTAGGGGGTGAGATGGGGGTGAAGTTGGCACTGAATCGATCTGCCAGGATATTGGCAATATCCTTCGTATATTTAATGCCATTCTGTTTTAGCTCAGAGCAGATCTGTGCATTGCCATTTAGATTCTTGACATAGTTATAGAATGCTTTGTGGTTGTCTTTGGAATCTTTGGCAATTTTATTTTCGTAACTAGCTTTGGAGGATTTTATGAGGCATCTCAGTTTCTTACTGAGGCTAGTAAGGGAGTTTTTTGCATCCTGGGATTTTCTTCTTTTCTGCAAAAGTTTCTTCCTTTTGTTGTAAAGTTTGTTTATGGCAGGGGACCACCAGATTGGCTTCCTTTTTTTGGATGAGAGCATTTTGGTTCTATTTGGGATGGCACGATTCATGCATGAGTTAATGTGCTCGTACAGTGCCTTAGTGTAGGATTCAGCAGTTGAACTTTCAGTTCCCGTCTGCATGGGTGTCATGAAGTTTGTCACTTCTGACTTGAGTAGCATGAAGTTGGCTTTGAAGAAGTTTTTTATGGTGGTTTCTTTACTGGGGGTGGGGTGGGATGTGGATGTTAAGGGTGATTAGCTTATGGTCAGACCTGACTAACGAGGGGTGACCATAGGTATGGAACATTGATTTCCCATGTTGGTAATGACCAGGTCTAGGATATTGGAGCCCCTGGTGGGACTATGGATTAGTTGATCCACGGCATTGGAATTTATGAATTCCAAGAACCGTTGCGCAAAGGTGTTGGGACATGAGTAGTTTTCCCAGTTAATGGCAGGGTAGTTAAAATCACCCAGTATTAGAGTGTTTGGTTCTATCTTAATATTTTCCAGTATGTTTAGAAAGGTGTAGTGAGAATCTTGGGGTATGGTGAGGGATCTGTAGCAAGCTACAATTTGGATTGCAGTCTTACCTAGTGTTAGTTGCACTTGGAGAATTTCAGACACATTGTGTTGGCCAACTAGCCTGGTGGTGTGAATATCCTTGGTGAATATTGACACTCCTCCACCTTTAGTGTTTTGGTCCTGGTTTGGTGGCCGAAAAGTGTGGTAAGAGTTGTAGCCTGGTATTGCAGGGGTGCTCTCTGGAGCCTTGAACCAGGTCTCAGTTACTGCACAGATATCGATGTTCTCCATTTTTAGGAGTGCCTCGAGAGAGTGCATTTTGAGGTTTAGACTTCTAGCATTGAGTAGCATTACCTTCAGATTTTGCATGCTTGTACCTGTTACGGTGGTGCTTTTGTCCTTTGAAGTTTGCCTTCAGTAAAAGCAATGTCCCTTCACACTATCAAATATAATAACAATACCCTATGAAGTGGTACGAGATCTGGAATCACATGTAGACTGCTACCTTAAATTTGACCACCATGTGTCTACTGTAGTAAGGAAGGCTTTCTACATAGCATATTTGATTAGCAAAGGCATCACTTCTAGAGTAAAGGAGGTTATAACTCCTCTATACTCATCATTAATCAGGCCCATAATTGAGTATAACACCCCTTTCAGCATATACTATACAAAGCACCTGTAGCAACTGGAGACACCTCAGATGTTTCTAACTAGGAAGATCAAGGGACTCCAGCACATGCCTTACACAGGCCAACTAAATTCCCTGTCACTATACTCTGCATCATATAGACTTCTTAGGGGAGACTTGTGCTTAGCTTACAGAGCAATCTCTGACCCAAACCTAATGGATTTGCTGCACATCTGTAAATCAAAAGGAACAAGACCTACCCATTCCAGGGACCTAAATATGGCCTGTGACTTGAATAATGCATGTTGGAGGGACAGGTTTGTCTCCCAGTGACTGCTGCATCTTTGAAATAGGCTGTCAATTCATGTAAAGCAGAGCACAGTAGGACACTATTCAAAAGGAACCTGGACGAGTGGATGGGGCACCATAAATTTTTACCAGGGATACACTCACAACCCTCCTGGAGATGGGCAATCATTACTAAATACAATTCTAGTTATTGACTAGAGTACTGGAGTATTATCTTGGGATGAAATGGCTAGGCTTGAAATGACCTCTGGGTCAATAGCCTAGTAACCTCCTATGATTCTATGATCTTATGATCTTATGTCTTGTTGTTTTGCAGAAGTGGATGGACGTATGCATAATGAATTCAAACATTTCACATGCTGGTTGTAGTGTTATTTATGTACTGAAATTGCATGGCAACATATCATTACACTTATGCTGATCGTCATCAGCATGTGATCTATGTGTATGATGCAGTCCTGCTGTGCAATACAAAAATAACAGTACAAGAATATGCATGCAACAACAATCTGTAATCATGCAATCTATATGCAGCAATTTTATGCAAAGTAGAACATACATGTGTAGCCTGGCACACCTGCTTCTATCCAACCCTGGGAATGTGGTGTTCAATATTTGCCATATGTAGGGATTCAGGAAACTGTGTGAGCTCGTCTGGGGGAGTAAATGGTGGGCCGCCACTGGTGGAATCCCTCATCCTCTTGTACTGGCATACATTGGTTGCATGAAGGATCATGCCAGAGCACTATCTGCAACAGGCCTCCTGGGATCTATTGTGATCACCCACAGCATTAGTCATGCTGGTATGTTCAGTCCACACTTCATTCCTCCAAACTTTATTTCCTGCCTATCCAAAGAGTCTTCATCCATACTGGTGCAGAGCGTCTATTATAATTTAATTTCCCTCTGGTGAAACATTGTCACCCTCCGTCTGTTTACCATCTGTAAGACAGTTTTATGCACAGTTATCTTAATGTGGGATCTCACAGATGGAGATGATTATTTTGACAGCTTATGTCAATTTACCCTCTTTTCATTCCTATGCACTGCAAAATTGTATGAATTAGTCCCTGTCCCATATAATAGTGTGACATATAAAACAACATATGTGATATGAAAACAATGTCTGAATACATACGAGATGGAACAACATCATAACTTGTGATATCTGTAGAGGTTGTATGTGAGATCTGAACCCATTACAGTGGGTATCACAACACCATTGTGCCACGCAGTCCTTGCAGTCTGTATGCACTTCATATTAACATACTACTCATAACATGTGTAAAACAAGAATGTTGGATGGCTGTGAGACACATCCTGTATTGTCAAAAGATGTTATGCAGCATGAGCCTGAACAGGCAACATGTAGAGAAAAGCATTCATAATAACCTGAACTGTTATAGATGAATAGTTTATATCAATACAATCAATAGTGAATAGTGAATGCTACACCCATTTCAATTTAATCAAATGAAAATCAACGATAACTACTACTATATTACTCTTAGCAGAAAGTATATGTACAGTAACAACTGAACAACTTGCAGAAATAAACAGAAAGTCTCCCTATCCATAACCATATCACAGACAGTACATGGAAACCAGACACCAACACAGATATAACTTTTTTCCTAAGGCACTATTCTAAAGACATGTGTCTGGAGCATTTCTCCCTAGGCCTCTGCTGAAAATAGGCTGTGTCCTAGTCAGACATTCTGGGTAAACAAATGTTAAAATAAAATAAAATAAATAAAAATAAATATTTATAGTACACACAAATATCCATAACATGACTACAACTACATACTACATAGCAATGTATGGATACTGTTGGAATCTGTCTGTTTCCATATATATATATATATATATATATATATATATATATATATATATATATATATATATATATATCACAGACTGTACATAATTACCAGCACTATGTCTCTCTCTCTCTCTCTCTGTATATATATATATATATATATATATATATATATATATATATATATATATATATATATATATTTAGATAGATAGATAGGTAGATACTCCAGTAGTGCATCCTTTTGTACTGTTCATTGATATTCTTTATATTTTTCTGTGCAAGTGCATATGTAGAATCACTGCTTATTAGTGATGCAGATGTTACCACCTGTATGCATACAGGTCAAACCTATACTCCTTCAGTAATACTCATACAATACGCAGATGACTCGACCATCATCTGCTCAGCCCAGTCCCTACCCAAACTGCAAAAAGTCACACAGGAAGCCTTTTCCTCTGTTGAAACATGGTTATCCGATGCCCAATTAATACTCAACCCAAACAAAACTAAACTACTCATCTTCCAACCCACCAAACATACTCAAAACACCTCTCACTTTAACATCACAGCAAAAGACAACGCCACTGTATACCCAACTGAACACACCAAATTGCTAGGAGTGGAAATAGACAATAAACTAAAATTTGACATTCACATATCCATGACCATAAAAAAAGTCTACAAAAAACTAGGAGCGTTATACAGAAATAAGCAATTTCTCACCAAAGCAGTAAAGATTTCAATAGCAAATTCCCACCTTATCTCCACCCTACTTTATGCCTCTCCAATATATACCAACCTAAGGCAATGTGATCTAAACAAGCTAGAGACCTGCTACAACAAAATCACCAAATTCGCCACAGGGGCATCCTACCGTAGTCACCACTGTCTCTCACTTGCTGAACTGGGCTGGCTTGAACTCCCTCACCTCCTTCAGTGGTATCAACTCTCACTCACCCACAAACTAGTAAACCATCCACTAAATGTCCCATCCCTCCAGAATCTACTCCAGCCCTATCGCACCACCAGACCACTAAGATCCAGCAACAAAAATCACTTGCAGATCACTAAAGCCAATAACTCTGTTGGTGAAGCACCTTTCTCTTGCGCCGTAGCCAAATTATGGAACTCACTCCCACCCACAATTATCTCGGTACCATCATGCACCCACTTCAAAACTTTACTAAAAGCACACCTAAAAACATGCTGGCTATGCCCTTGCAACTCCCACTCTAATATCATCCACCCCATCCAACCACTACCTTTCTCTCCACTCGACTAACTGCCTTGATTATAGCAAGCTCAGATGCTCATAAGCCTAGTACTTATTATACAGCAGGAACTTCTCAATGTAACATTTGTTACTGTCTGTTATGTACTTCACAGATAAAGATTCTAGTTGTCTACTGATGTACCATGTTCTTCATCTGTAAATATGTTGTAAGTAATTGCTATGTTAAATTGTTAATCGCTATGTAATCCAATGTAACTACTGTCTGTTTATTTTACTGTGGAGCTTTTCTCCCCGGGCCTCCGCTGAAAATGGACCTATGTCCAGTCGGACGCTCCCGGTCAACAAATTTAAATAAATAAATAAGTCACATACATTTTTTGTATTGCAGACAATTTTCCCTAAAAGCATCAATTTAAGCATATATGCATACATGTCTCAGGAGTAACAATGATAGGTCTATAAGGAGAGAAATATGTCTTATCACAGCAATGTAAGCAGGTTCAACTTTACCTTTGCAACTATCTATGAGTAAGGTACAACTGAACTGAAGACCATTTCAAGTCTCATTTGTGCCATATATAATTAATCAGGTTCATTAACATTCAAGGTTTTGGAATCCGATTTGGCCACATCCACACAAGTTCTCAAAATCTGGCTCATTAACCAATAGTTCAGCATAACAACACTACAATAGGTATCATTAAACGGGACCATATGTAGCACATGCCAGTTAAGTCCTAATGATCTGACACCATTCTTCTATAAGTGCTACTTTTAAACTGTGATTTTGTTACATTTGCTGATCAGACTTAAATTGTGATTTTGTTACATTTTCTGATCAGACTATTGCTACCTGTGAACTAAGTGGGACCTCAATGAGCGATTTTTGGAAATTTGCTATCTCAGCATTCTCATTAACATAGCTGCTTCGAGGAGACTTTGACATGTCTGGCTGCCAAGTTGGATGATGCAAGAGACCACTCAGATGCTGACTATCTACACTGGAGTGAAGCATCGTATAAGATCTACTAAATCACGGAACTTTGCGATGACTGGCATCTGGGACCAGACTGGGAGAGAGCACTGACACTGCATGGGAATCTATCTGACTGGAGTGCAGGTTGCCACCACTATGATGACCTGAATCAGGGGGACAATGAGGATCTTTGGAAGAGGATCATTGAGGTATGTTGACAGCCAGTGGATGCCTACAGTAAGTGTCGTAATCCTAAGTGTACCTGTACATTCGTAAGGACATCAGAGATGTAGCTGTGACCCATATGTCGGACGTATGCCTTTTCAACTCATTATCTAGCGGTTCTGCCAATTAGCTCATCAGGATAATCAAGAAGGCAGCACGATTCTTCTCCCTGTAATCATAGTTTCAATTCCCTTAGGCTCATAGGCTCATAGGAGGTTACTAGGCTAATAGACCTAGGGCCTTTATAAGCTTAGGGATGTAATATCAGTGTTCCCTAATTGACCATTGTTAGGTGGTTTGATTGTTTGCAGAGCAAATCTATGATTAGCACCAGCTGCTCCTGTCCATGAGGGACATGGGTGCCACCCCAGGGATGAATTTATTTCCCATCTGGTTGTCCAGTTTGTGCTTAAATAGGGTCATTGAGGAGCTCTGCTTAACATGAATTGGGAGTTTGTTTCAGAGAAGCAGCCACCTCTGGGAGACATATCTGTGTCTCTAGGATGTTTTGTTTAAGTCACAAGCTAGGTTTCTAGAGCGAGTTACTCTTGCCCCATTTGATTTGCGGATGTGCAGCATTTCCATTAGGGCAGGGTCAGAGATTCCTCTGTGGGGCAGGCACAGGTCATCTTTCAGCAGCCTGTAAGGCACACAGTACAGTGACAGGACTTTCAGTCTTTCCATGTTGTTCATATTTTGGAGTTCCTCAGTTCTCTTGGACAGGAACCTCTGTGGTCTCTCCAGCTACTGCAGATGCCTGGTGAAGTGCATGCAAAAGGGAGCGTTGTACTCTATTAGTGGTCTGATAAGGGTGGAATACAGAGGATTTATAACATCCTTGGTCTTAGATGCAATACTCTTATGTATGAGGTGTGCAACCATAAAAGCTTTCCTTACCACTGTGGACAGCCAGTGATTGAAGTTTAGACTGCTATCAACTTGTGTTCCCAAGTCATGCACCACTGCATTAGAGCTTAGGGAGGTGCTGCCTATATTGTAATTTTCAGGGGCTATCTATTTCCCAAAGATGGCAATGATGCACACTTTTGCATTTAGTTTTAGACCATGGCTTTGACACCATTCATTTGTCTGTGTTAAACCCTCCTGTAATATGCTAATATCTTTAGGGGACTCCATGATTGCACCTAGTATGCAGTCATCTGCGAACTTGCAAACAGGCCATCTACATTTGCATGAACTTCTGAAAAATAGATTTCAAACAGTAGAGGGCCCAGCGCAGAACCTTGTGGTACCCCCCATTGTAACTGTTCTAGTGGTGAAGGTGGAATCCCCAACTTTGACAGTATGGGTTCTGTCGGTGAGCCAGTTGGCAGTCCATCTTGTGACATATGGGTTAATCCACAGTTTTTTTAATTTCTCCAAATCTTTTGGGTTTTTAATACCATGATGGGAATGGACCCCATTCCTAAGTCACAGTATGATTAAAGTTCAAGAATTAGCATTGTTTCACCCTTTGATGTCAGCCAAAAGAGCTCTTTGCTGCACCTGCAATGTGCCCGATAATGACTCCTCCTGCAATTCATATGGAGTTAACATATTTAAATAGGACTGTAGACTCTTTTTATAAGACCCATTGCTCCTACTACTATTGGAACTGAGTATCTTTCTTTGATATTGCTCTTGTTTTTGCTTGCAAATCCTGATATTTTATGACTTTGTGTCTCTCTGTACGCAGGAGACTGTAGTCAATGGATGCAGCGATTTCAATGATCAATGCTATTTTTAGCATTTTTTTCTGGATCACTATATCTAGTTTTCTAGCATCTATCTTTTGAACTGTGGTAATGGGTGATCCCATGTGATTTAGACTTCATCATTTTCTATGATGCTTTGTGCCTCATATTTCCAGTGTTTTTCAGCCACTTCAATATTAGAATGTTTGCACAATTCCCAGTGAAACAATCTCTTCACGTTATTGTGCCTTTCAGTATACAGTCCTTCTGCCATTAGTATGTGAAAACCAGCAACAAGGTGTGCAACTGTTTCCAATTCCATTTTACAAAACTTATATTTGTCTGTTTCTCCCACATGTTCAATGGACTTTGTAAACCAACGTGTGCCTAGCCCATTATCTTGGGCCACCAATATTAGCCTTTGATCTCTTGGTTTAAATTCACCTATGCTTAACCACTCCTGTGTTCATTCCTGATCAACATGAGGTTCTTCCAGAAGTTTTCTATACTTGCAACTGTATTTATGCTTTTTCCACATTTGTTGCCTTCTCATCTGGTCCTTCTCCTTATATTCTTTCTTTTGTTTTTTGGCACATTCAGTTGCTGCCTGATTTTTATCTACTTGTGGTTTGATTTCCATTCCTGCTTTATGCCGATATGCTTCTGCTAGACTAAGCAGGGAAGTCATCTTAGATTTATTTTCCTCATGTTTCAATACTTTCACTATGTTTGGGTCTTGTGAGGTCAGCAGATATGTGTGGAGTCTCACAATTGCAGATCTATACATGTAATCAAGATCAAGGAAGCCCATCCCTCCTTCAGAACGGGGAATATATAATATTGGTATGCTCTGATTTTTATAAATCATTTGATGAGAATGAAACATTATTATTGTTTTCCTATCTAATCTATCCAGCATGTTTTGGGGACAGTCATTCACTCCAAAACTGTAAGTTAGGACATGAAGAGGAAATTGGTTTATTGCTTGGATATTCTTCCAAGATGTCAAAGCTGTTTTCAGGATTAATTTAAGTCTTCCGAAGTACTCCTTATGAAGTTTTATTCACATTTGTTCATGTTTTATTGTTGATCCTTCATCAGTTCCCAAATATTTATACACTACCTCTTGCTCAAGTTCTTTTATAGGGTCTATATTGGGAAGTTAAATGTTGAAAAGAGTGAATGCTCATACATCGACAAATAAAGACCGACACCACACAATATTGAACATGTGGAACAGTGATTTTTTTTCCCAGACTGTTCCATCCGTCCGACATTCTGAGATTTCAGTTATGATGGTTCAATGTAAGAGCGTTCACTCTTTTTAACATTTGACTTCCTAATATAGACCCCTTTTATATCACATTCTTGTCCCAAACTGATGTATTCTTGGTGCTGCAGTTTTCCTGCTATTAAGGTTGCTTTTGCACATTTATCAAGACCAAATGTCATTCTTATATCATCTGAAAAAGTTTTGACAACTTGCAGTTCTGCTTTCAGTTCCTCATCTGATGAGCTATACAGTTTCAAATCATCGACAAAGAGAAGATGAGAAGTCTTTGCATTTTGTTATTTTCTAGGAGCCAAGTTATAGCCATGGCCTAAGCTGTTAAGTAGACATCTTAATGGAGTAAGGGCAAAGCAGAATAGCAGCGGTGACAGAGAGTCACCCTGGAATATCCCCCTTTGGCTTTTTATCACTGGAATAATAAGTTGTCCTTTATCATGACTTAATTGCAAAGTGGTCTACCACTATTTCATGGTCACTGTCATGTAATTGATCAGTGTAGGAAGTATCTTACACATTTTTAAGCACTCTTTTATCCATGAATGTGGGATACTATCAAATGCTTTTTCGTAGTCACTCCAGGCCATACTTAAATTCTTCCCCTTTTTACAGCTCTCCACTATGACTTTATGTAACGACAAATGATCCTTTATTCTGTATGACTTTCTTTTATTGCCCTTTTGCTCTATTGCCATAATTGAGTTTTCTTCTAAATAACAATAAACTCTGGTATCAATTCCAGTGTATAGTTTATACGTCATCAGAAAGCAAGTTGTTGGTCTATAATTTTTAGGGTATCTTGCAAGTTCACTCTTATGTAGGAGCATTGTTTTTCCTGTTGTTAGCCAGGTCGGTGTCTGTTTGGGGTGTGCATATGAATAATTCTTACTCATGGCTAAATCTTCGTGCAAAGATGTTAATACTTTTAACCAGAAGTTAGGTACTGCATCTGGGCCTGGGGTTTTACAGTTAGAGGTGTTTCTTAATTTTGTTTCAATCTCTCTGGTTGTTACTTCATCCCATTTCATATCCTGTACCTTTAAACTTCTTATTCTTTCTTTTACTTCTTCTATCCATTTACCATTTTTGTTATGTTCCACAGGATCTTCATAGATACTTCTCCAAAATGTATCTATTTCTTCTTTTTTTTTGGGGGGGGGGGGGCTTTCAATTCCTTTTACCTTATTTCCCAGTTCTCTACAAATCTTTTTTGGGTCATCAATAAACTGCTTATTCTGTACTTTTCCTTTATATTTGTCTACGTATCATCTAAGTTTTTCTGTCTGTGCTGAGATTTTTAGTTTATTATTTGTGATAGTGCATGATAGATCCTGATCTGTTCTAATAATGAGCATTGCTTTTATCACGTCTGTCTTTCTGAGTATTTGTGTTGATCTGTTCCCTGTTCTATAATCTTCTAACAATGCCACTTCTTGTCTTAATTGCTTTATAATTTCCTCTATTCAATACGTCCATGATGGTATTCAATTTCTTCCCTTTCGCACCCTCACTACCCTGTCTTTTTGTGGTGGAACTTTATCAGTTATTAATTTAGCTGCACAGTAATATATCCTGTTTACTTCTATTACATCGCATGAATCTCTATGGAAAGTCCTAATTACTGTGTTCATTTGTTTTATCAACCTTCTGCCTTTTTGGGTTTTATTGACCACTGATCCCAAGGATATTGCCAATATCCTGGCAGATCAATTCAGTGCCAACTTCACTTGTCTGTTTCTCCCACATGTTCAATGGACTTTGTAAACCAACGTGTGCCTAGCCCATTATCTTGGGCCACCAATATTAACCTTTGATCTCTTGGTTTAAATTCACCTCTCCTTAACCACTCCTGTATTCAGTCCTGATCAACATGAGGTTCTTCCAGAAGTTTTCTATACTTGCAACTGTATTTATGCTTTTTCCACATTTCTTGCCTTCTCATCTGGTCCTTCTCCTTATATTCTTTCTTTTGCTTTTTCTTTTGTTTTTTGGCACATTCAGTTGCTGCCTGATTTTTATCTACTTGTGGTTTGATTTCCATTCCTGCTTTATGCCGATATGCTTCTGCTAGCCTAAGCAGGGAAGTCATCTTAGATTTATTTTCCTCATGTTTCAAAACTTTCACTATATTTAGGTCTTGTGAGGTCAGCAGGTATGTGTGGAGTCCCACAATTGCATCCATACATGTAATCAAGATCAAGGAGGCCCATCCCTCCTTCAGAACGGGGAATATATAATCTTGGTATGTTCTGATTTTTATAAATCATTTGGTGAGAATGAAACATCCTTCTTGTTTTCCTATCTAATCTATCCAGCATGTTTTGGGGACAGTCAATCACTCCAAAACTGTAAGTTAGGAAAGGAAGAGGAAATTGGTTTATCGCTTGGATTTTCTTCCTAGATGTCAAAGCTGTTTTCAGGATTAATTTAAGTCTTCCAAAGTACTCCTTACGAAGTTTTATTCACATCTGTTCATGTTTTATTGTTGATCCTTCATCAGTTCCCAAATATTTATACACTACCTCTTGCTCAAGTTCTTTTATAGGATCTATATTGGGAAGTCAAATGTTGAAAAGAGTGAACGCTCTTACATCGACAACTAAAGACCAACACCACACAATATTGAACACGTGGAACAGTGATTTTTTTTCCCAGACTGTTCCATCCGTCCGACATTCTGAGATTTCAGTTATGATGGGTCAATGTAAGAACGTTCGCTCTTTTTAACATTCGACTTCCTAATATAGACCCCTTTTATATCACATTCTTGTCCCAAACTGATGTATTCTTGGTGCTGCAGTTTTCCTGCTATTAAGGTTGCTTTTGCACATGTATGAAGACCAAATGTCATTCTTATATCATCTGAAATAGTTTTGACAACTTGCAGTTGTGCTTTCAGTTCCTCATTTGATGAGCTATACAGTTTCAAATCATCGACAAAGAGAAGATGAGAGGTCTTTGCATTTTGTTGTTTTCTAGGAGCCAAGTTATAGCCAAGGCCTAAGCTGTTAAGTAGACAGCTTAATGGATTAAGGGCAAAGCAGAATAGCAGCGGTGACAGAGAGTCACCCTGGAATATCCCCCTTTGGCTTTTTATCACTGGAATAATAAGTTGTCCTTTATCATGGCTTAATTGCAAAGTGGTCTACCACTGTTTCATGGTCACTGTAATGTATCGATCAGTGTACATTTTTAAGAACTCTTTTATCCATGAATGTGGGATACTATCAAATGCTTTTTTGTAGTCACTCCAGGCCATACTTAAATTCTTCCCCTTTTTACAGCTCTCCACTATGACTTTATGTAAAAACAAATGATCCTTTATTCTGTATGACTTTCTTTTATTGCCCTTTTGCTCTATTGCCATAATTGAGTCTTCTTCTAAATAACTATAAACTCTGCCAGTATCAATTCTAGTGTATAGTTTATACGTTATCAGAAAGCAAGTTATTGGTCTATAATTTTTAGGGTAGCTTGCAAGTTCACTCTTAAGTAGGAGCATTGTTTTTCCTGTTGTTAGCCAGGTCGGTGTCTGTTCGGGGTGTGCATATGAATAATTCTTACTCATAGCTAAATCTTCGCACAAAGATGTTAATACTTTTAACCAGAAGTTAGGAACTGCATCTGGGCCTGGGGTTTTACAATTAGAGGCTTTTCTTAATTTTGTTTCAATCTCTCCGGTTGTTACTTCATCCCATTTCATATCCTGTACCTTTAAACTTCTTATTATTTCTTTTACTTCTTCTATCCATTTACCATTTTTGTGATGTTCCACAGAATCTTCATAGATGCTTCTCCAAAATGTATCTATTTCTTCTTTTTTTTGGGGGGGGGGGGGCTTTCAATTCCTTTTAACTTATTTCCCAGTTCTCTACAAAGTTTTTTGTGTCATCAATAAATTGCTTATTCTGTACTTTTCCTTTATATTTGTCTACATATCATCTGAGTTTTTCTGTCTGTGCTGAAATTTTTAGTTTATTGTTTGTGATAGTGCATGATAGATCCTGATCTGTTCTAATAATGCACATTGCTTTTATCATGTCTGTCTTTCTGAGTATTTGCATTGATCTGTTCCCTCTTCTATAATCTTCTAACAATGACACTTCTTGTCTTATTTGCTTTATAATTTTCTCTATTCAATACGTCCATGATGGTATTCAATTTCTCCCCTTTCACACCCTCACTACCCTGTGTTTTTGTGGTGGAACTTTATCAGTTATTAATTTAGCTACACAGTAATATATCCTGTTTACTACTATTACATTGTATGAAGCTCTATGGAAAGTCCTAATTACTATGTTCATTTGTTTTATCAACCTTCTGACATTTTGGGTTTTATTGACCACTGATCCCCAAGGATATTGCCAATATCCTGGCAGATCGATTCAGTGCCAACTTCACCCCCCCTCTCACCCCCTAAATGGCCCATCTCAATACCGGAAGATTGCCAAATTCCGGTAATAACCGCCACTCAGGTAAAAAATGCACTCTCCAAAGCTAAAAATACAGCATCCATGGGACCAGATGACATCCCAGGCTGTGTACTATATGAACTACAATAGGAACTGGCACCTCACCCAAGTGTCATGTTTAATCATAGCCTCACCTCAGGTTTCATGCTCACTGAGTGGTGCAGAGCTACAGTTATCCCACTACACAAGGGGGGATCCACCTTGGATCCTGAAAACTACCATCCCATCAGTCTAACAAGCCTTATCTGCAAGGCCATGGAGCGTATTATCATGGAACTTATAAACAAAGACATTGGCAACCTTCAACAATGGACCCCACCCAGTTTGGGTTCGTGAAGGGCCAATCTTGTCTCCTGAACCTGATTGACTTCTTTGAATCAGTCTCCAGAGCCACGGACAAGGGTAAGGTGGTCCAGACAGCCTATTTAGACCTTGCCAAGGCCTTTGACACCATCCCCCACTCTGGAATCATAGATAAACTTACTAGGTTGGGCATTAATCCCTACATCACCCAATGGGTTGCCAACTGGCTTACTGATAGAACCCACACTGTAAAAGTAGCAGACTCCAAATCCAGCTCCAGACAAGTGACAAGTGGAGTACCTCAGGGTTCAGTCCTGGGACCACTCTTGTTTGGCATCTACTTCTCTGAAGTACAGGTCAACACTAAGGGACTCTGGCTAACAATGTTCGCAGATGACTGCAAACTGGGAGTCATTATTGAATCCCCAAATTATGTGGATATTCTACAAAAGGGCCTTACAGAAACAGATGCTTGGTGCCAGAGCCATGGGCTCAAGCTCAATGCCAAGAAATGTATAGTTATCCCCTTTGAGAAAAAACATGTGTCCGTGAATTATCATACAGGTGGCAGTACACTAAACAACAAAAGTGTGATAAAAGACTTAGGGACACAGGTGGACAGTGGTCTCACCTTCGATAACCACATCGCCACAACAGTCAGGAAATCCTTCTATGTGGCACACCTTATCACTAAGGGCTTTTCATCCAGAAAGAAGGAGGTCATTGTCCCACTGTACTCATCCCTCATTAGACCCATTATGGAATACAATGCCCCATTTGGTATGTACCTCTCAAGACATCTGCAACAACTGGAAAGGCTGCAGAAATTCCTCACTAAATGAATCACAGGCCTAAACCAGATGCCATACGCTGACCGCCTTAAAAAACTCCAGCTATACTCTGTCACATATTGTCTACTCAGAGGCATTCTCTGCTTAACATACAAGGCCATGTCAAACCCAGAGCTGTTGGACATGCTACACTTAAAGAAATCCCAATCCCTCAGAGCCACACGCTCCAGGGATCTAAACCTTGTCATCACAGTAAACAAAACATGCTGGAGGGATAGGTTCCTGACTCAGAGACTCCCCAGACTCTGGAACAGATTGCCCATACATGTCAAGCAGAGTGTGTCTTTGGCCCTCTTCAAAAGGAACCTTGATGATTGGATGGGAGAAAGGAAATTCACCCCAGGGATCACATCAGTCATCCTGCTAGACAGGGGTCCAGGGAAGTAAATTGTGTGGGAAGAAATAGCCAAGGAATTGTTATTTCTAGGCTTGTATAGGCCCTAGGGCTGATAGCCTAGTACCAACCTATGAACCTATGAACCTATGAATCTAGTTCTTTCATTGATCTTAATATGTCTATCTCTATTAGGTCAAGCAACTCTTCTCTTAGCTCTGTTTCTTCTAGACTGAGGGCACAATTTTGTTTTCCATTTCCTGTGGGCATTTTATAGAAAGTTCTACTACATCTTCCTGTGGCACATTCTCTTCACTTTCATCCTATGTCATCCATTGATCTGTCATATGAGAACTCACTGGCCTATCACTCCTCAACATTAACTGCTTTCTGTTCCTTCCCTTGCTGTCCATCTTCGAGTGGATGTTTATGCTGGTTTTCTGTGGAAGTCTCCAAAATATCTTCATATGGCACCTGACCAATTGCTTCCCATTCCACTGGTCTCCCTTAATTTGGAGTTCCATTGCTCTGTCCTGTTGTGATGCTTTCTGAATTAGATTTTCTACACTGAATCCTTCACTTTGGAGGTACTTCATTACCTCAGTTATTATTTCTTTAATTTCTCCATTACTAATCTCCTTTTCTGCTTTTCCTCTTTGTCTTCTTATTTTTTGTATTGTAAAGTTTTCCATGTCTGGATTCCTTTGCCTGTATTTCTCTTCAAATATCATTGGTGCTGCTCTTACTGTATTGATTAGTTTTGCTTTCTCCGTTGCATAGATATTACAGCATACTAAATCTCTTTTTCATTCCCATGTCCATAGTTCTTCTTCAGAAGTCTCCTGATCTTCCTGTTTCTTCTTACTTTGGGGACTCACTCCATCATACTGTGATGTAACCTGTGTTAGACCTTCTACATCGAATCCTTCACTTCACAGGCAATCCATAACTTCAACTTCTATTTTTTTAACTTCTACTTTACTAATCTTCTTTTCTACATTACCTTTTTGTGATATTATTTTTTAATGTGAAATTTTCCATATCTGGATGCCTTTGCCTTTATTTCTCTTTGAATATCTTTGGGGCTGCCTTCTTTATGTTTATTAAGTTGGATTTCAGTTTTGCATAAATATTGCACCATATCAAATCTCTCTTTCTTTCCCAGGTCCATATTTCTTTTTTACGCTTTTCAAAAAAACTCTAGGTTTTGTTGTTTACATTTTTGTACTTCTTCAGATGCTTCTTTTTCCAAACAGATCAAAGTTTCTTGATCAATATACTGTTTTTCAAAAATCTGTTGTATTAATGACCCCCAAGTTATTATTTGAAGTTACTGATAGTTTTTTTTGCAGAAGTATTTTTCTTTGCTCTAACTTATCTGTTAATCTTTTTATATATCTTGTGTCTGGAAATTCTAGGCTTTTTTTCATAACAGTAACAATACATAATGTCTTTCTTATTCTCAGTAGTCCACACTATTGTCTTTATGACTCTTCTTTGACCTTTCAATTTTTGTGATTTCTGTGGACTGCTACTTCCTTTTACAATGGGGGGGGGGGGAATCCTCCCTCTGGGCCTGGTCTGGCCCCATTGTAGGAATGTTTCTGTATTTTGAGTATTCAACACTGTCATTTTTTCCAGTCCTGGCACCAGTGTGCCTACCATAATTGGACATTTTTTTTATCCTGGGTCTTGTGCACACAGTTATCTTTTTTAGTTTTTGACCTACTTCTGGCCATGATATATGCTACATAAATACAGACTATATATCGGTGTCACCTTGGTGAGAGTTTGTGAAAAAATCCCCAGCTGGGAGAGCTTCTCAATGATACCTGAGTGGGGGATTGTTTTAAAAGACTTGGCCTAGTCAAGATAATAAGCATGTACACATTTGCCTTCATCCAAGGCTTGGTGATATTCTCAAAGAAGACCGCCAGGTTTTTTAAGCATGAGCTACCCTTAACAAAGACAGATTGTGTCATCAAGAGTTTGACAGTTGCTTATGTCCTTGCTATTAAGGTCTATGATGATTCTTTCCATGGTCTTGCAGATAAGGCTGATTAGGCTTATGGGTCTATAGTTCCCAGGTTTGGTTGATGAACCCCCTTTGTGCAAGGGGAATACAATTCCTGTTCTCTACTGTGCCAAAATAAAGCCAGTGATCAGGCTATGTTAAAAAAGTGCCAAGTGGATCCACTAGGTCATGTTTTAGGTTATTTAGTAAGCAGCCTGGGAGCGCATGGATATGACCTGTTCATTGGAGATACTGGGGAGAGGGCAGGTGTCAGGTATGCTTTGGGGTAAGGCTGGTGGGGACAGGGGGGTGAAGACTGTACATCTGTCAGCTAACAGGTTGGCAATTTCCTCAGTGTCAGTATGAGTGGTACCATCCACTATGAGTTAGGCGCATAGCTTGGCATTCCCTTTTAAATTTCAGATGTAGCTAAAGAATGACTTATGATTGTTTTTTGCTAGGGAAGCTAATTTAGTCTCATAACTAGGTTTAGAGGACTTTACCATATATCTGATTTGCTTGGTCAAGATGTGGAGGGTATTATTTCTCTGCTAAGATCCTGCTACTTCCTAGCTATCAGTTTCTTCTTTTTCAGTAGGTACTCTAACCAAAATGTTCCCATGTAGTTTCATTTCAACATTCAACTTGAACTCCTCAGAGATACAGGATATCATACATAAGAATTGGGCTTTTATTTCCAGTAATGGACTTTTGCTCAATAAACTTGGTGAAAAACCGTTTATGGTCTTTAGGAGAGGGCGTAATATAAAGGACCTTCTGCAAATTTATACACTTGGAGACAACTCCTCTAGAACTAAGGGGTCTTTTGCTTGTGGTTCTTGCAACTTTTGTGTTCATATTAAAACAGGTAGTTTTTTCTCTTTAGAGAGAAAAAAATTTACCATTTGTCATAGAATAAATTGTAATACAAAGTCAATTATTTACATCGCATTTTGTTCTTGCTGTCCTGCCTTTTATGTCGGGAAGACCGATAGAAGGTTCAAAGACAGGATTTACCAGCATATTTATGCTATTAAAAACAAGAAAAGTGAGAACGCTTTAGCCAAACACATTGACTCGTTCCCTGAGCATGTTTTCCTGTTTATGGGAATTGACCATCTACCAGCTTCTAGTAGGGGTGGCCCCACTTCTATGCTGTTGGAAATTAGAGAGCTACTATGGCAGCTCAAGCTTGACGCCTTCAATGCTCCCGGCTTGAATGAAAGCTGCAATATAGCACCTTATTTGAAGCTTAAGGCATATATGAGATGACACTGTAATGGTGTATCTTCTGACATTTAACAAAGGTTTTTTTTAGGCAGAGTTTTGTACTATCTTAAAGTTATGTTTTGTAGGCTTCCTATACATACATTCTTCTAGCCATGCTTTTATGCCAAAAAAAACTTTTTATGGTTGGTTTTGACACCATTTGGCATTGTTTACCTAGTTGTTTTTAAATAAAATAAACAAATAAACAATAAACAAAAAACATTACTCTGGTTGAATCAGTTGCTTGTATAGCTACTGAAATTTATGTTTTTTAGTGAACACACAAAAAAGCACAGCTAGTTTGTGTTTGAATGTGTTATTTTATTTACCATTGTATAATGTTTTATTTAACATGTATTTAATGCACGTTGTTAATGCTTTGCCCCTTTTTTTAGTCAAAAAGTCAAAAAGACAAAAGTTCCATTGAAAAGGTTTTATTTTATGAGTGATATGTACCTTTTTAATTACCTAATTGATTCATTTAGAAAATATGGTGGCTTAGCCTTATTTTAAAATAATTGAATGTTATTTAAAGCGCAGTTCCCGCGCTGTTCTGTACCTCTGATGAAGCTACCTGTTTAGTGTGGCGAAAACACTGGTTGCATTTGTACCTGTGAATAAAATTGAGCATTCAGGTTTCTTCCGGGAGCAGTGCCTTTATTTACTGGTTGGAACTTTTTGTCTTTGCTAGTTTCTT
The DNA here is from genome assembly GCF_019279795.1 of Protopterus annectens. Taxonomy (NCBI): domain Eukaryota; kingdom Metazoa; phylum Chordata; order Ceratodontiformes; family Protopteridae; genus Protopterus; species Protopterus annectens. Next base: position 259,629,414 of record NC_056748.1, on the reverse strand, counting down.
CTTTTTGTTATATCACCTGTTTATACTCCAGGTCCACTAGGCTGGCTTGTTTTTATGGAAGGACTTGGTTTTGATCCTGTCAGGTACAGCTATGCCAATCCAGTTGTTTAAGTGGTTATACAGGTTATTTTTGTACTCCTCTGCATAGGAGTGATTCTTGGCTGTATCAGCAGGGGGTTTGAAACTTTTCAAACTATCACTTATTAGCCTTGTCTTGGAGAAGTTTCTCATTTTTATTGCTCCTGTGGAGGTGTCAGGTCTGATCATTACTTCAAACGAGACAGATTTATGGTCTGACCTTACTAGGAAGGACAGAACACAAGGGGTACTGCAGTGACCCCCCCCATACTTGTGAGTACTAAGAGTTCCTATTACGTGATCACAGATGCATTTTGTCGAATGCATCTTGACTGAACGTAAAAGAATGAAAAGGCAAAATAGCGAAGCGGCTTTTAAGCAAATTCTTTCCCTGGGAAAGAATTTGCTAACCGCCTCCATTTTGCCATTTTCAGTATTGTAGTGCAATCTTGGAGGTGGTATATTTAAGTAGGGGGAGTGTAGGGGCACAGCCCCCCATGTCGGGGGGGCTGTGGGGGGTGAAGCCCCCCACTTTATGTAATGTTTTAAAGTTTGTTTTTTTTTGGAACAGTCATTTTTTTCCCTTGGAAAAAAATCGCTGTTTTAAGGTTTCGACATTGTAAGCTTTAGCATACATGGGGTTGATTAATTATCGTTCGCTTTTGTAAGTGTGCGATAATATAATATAGACTCCAGTACTAAGTCCAGAACATTTCAGCTCCTTGTGAGGGTGCAGACTAACTGTTCCAGAGTATTTGTATTAACAAAGTCCAGGAACCTCAGGGTGATCGAGCTTATGCTGGTGTATGTCACCCACTTGATAAAAGGATAGTGAATATCTCCCATGACCAAGGTTTTTGGCTGTGTAGTGAGTGACTCAAACAAGTCCAGGTAGGTGGTGTTCTTCTCATGGTTCATTGTCGGGGATCTGTAGCTAGAAATTATGTGGTAGGGTGTTTTACCTATAGTTATTTGGACCTGGAGTAGCTTAAGAGAATCTTACTGTTTAACCAGTCCTGATGTGTATTTGGATTTAATGAAGATGGATATATCTCCGCCTTTGGTTCTTTCATGCTTGTTTTGAGGTTTGAGCGTGTGGAAGGCATTGTAACCTTGCCCGGCTGGGGTTCTGTCTGTGAACTTCAACCAAGTCTCAGTGCCTGCACAGATGTCAGCATCTTCCAAGGTGAGGAGAGCATCCAGCGAGTGCAGTTTTCTGTTTGGAGTCCTAGCATTAAACAGCATAACCTTGAGTTTGTCTTTAGTGGATTTTTTTTTGTTGGAAGTTTTATTGTTTTGGTATTGCCTAAAAAGGCACTGTGGAAGAAGCAAGCATCCTTGCCAGTGTTTGAAAGCCTAGAGAAGACAGAATTAGTGTGGCCGGTCAACCATGTCTTCCAGGCTGACAGTTACTGGATCCCCCTGGATTGATGCCAGAAGCTAAACTAATTGTTGAAGTCAATATTTTTTTGTTTATATTGTGGCATCATCCTGGGTAAAGCTAGAATGATGCTTAGGGCTAGGGGCATACTTGCCTGAGGCACATAATCTGAGAGTTCAGTCATGTCTCTCTTCATATATTCCAGGGAGGTACATCTCAAGTCATTCACTCCAGTATGTACTATGACAGAGTCATAACTGTAATTGTTGTTGAGTCACTTGAGTGTGTGTGTGATTTGACAGATCCTGTCACCTGACAGGTATCTGACCGTGACTTTCTCCTTATCCAGCCTGGTGTGGGGGGATATCTGTCTGTCTCACTATGGAATCTCCTGTGACCAGGACATTTGGTTTTGAGGTGTTTTGCCTTAGAGGCTTATTCACTGAGACACTGGTATGTATGCTGTTATGTGTAGTAAATTTTGGCCATGCTCTAGTGTGTGTGAGTTGTTTTTATTTAGAAGGTCTCTGGCCTTTTGGTAGACTCTTAGTGTGTATCTCTGCATATGTGTGTTTAGAAGTCATGACTTGTGTGAGAGGAGATATGCGTGTGCTGGCAACTTGTTTGATGTCTTGTTTATTGTTACGTGAGAAGATTGATTCCAGTTTCATATTATAGTTACATTTCTCACATATTGTGTTTGTTTGTTGTTGGAACAAGTCATTAGAATACAAGAGACAATTGCTATATTGCCTCAGGATGCCCATGTCAATCAGGTTGGTTGGAGAAATTTTGGGAAACTGACTGTCCATTATAGCAGGTTAAACCATAATTATGGTTAAGAAGTGGGCAAGATAAATCAGTATTTGCTCTAGGTATAGCAAGGGGGCTTACTCTATTGGGGATAAAGGTTTAAAAAGTGTGGTAATGCTGATCTGCCTGCAGGGCAACAGGAAGCTTGGGAGGGTTCCACTGACTGTTTCCTAGGGAAACATTTTTATCTAGGCTTCTGCGTCTATATAGGGCACTGCTAACCACCATTGCACAGTGCACAGCTATGCGCAAATGTGAGGCTTAAATACAAGCAAAGTTAAACAATTTTAACAGAAACTAACAATACCCCACACAGAGTCTTATTCTAGCAATCCTCAACTCAGATGGGTCCGGAGCTACACACTTCTGTAACAAGGGTGCAGGTAGGCCATCTTAATGTAAAATGGCTGATTTTAGTGCTCAACTGATACCAAACAGTTTAGATTCAGCAAGCCTGAATCCAGCTTATGCTATTTAAGGCATAATTAGCAATGATATAAATAGCAGAATGAAGCAGCCACAGTGGAAAAACAAAAAAATGAAGAAGCAGTTCAATAAAATATAGTTCAAAAAGTGAAATACAGGCTTAAATTATAATTATTTATAGAAGATTTTTAGTGAATGCCTTGGATTCTGTTCAAATGCATTCCTGACCTCTAGCTAAGAATGCCAAACTCTGAGCAGCTTCAGTAAACTGAGCGCAAACCCATGCCAATGTAATGCTTAAATGCCAGCAAATTTAAATAGTTTTAACACAAACTGCCAATAGGAAAGCCCAATACAGAGCCTTATTCCAGCAATCCCCCAACTCAGATGGGTCCTGAACCACACACACTTGCCACAAGGGTGTAAGGAGGTCCTGTTACTGTAAGACAGCTGGTTTTAGTGCTCAAGTGGTACCAGTCTAGATTTAGCAAGTCTGAATCTAGCCTATGCTATTTAAGGCAGATGTAGCAATGGTACAAAGTGAAGAACAAAGCAGACACAGCAGCAAAAAAAAAACAGTAAAAATGAAGCAGCAGTTCAATAAAATACAGTTCACAAAGTGCAATACAGACTTAAATTATATTTATTTTTATAAGATTTCACTGGATTCCTTGGATTTCTGTTCAGATGCAGTCTAGACTTCTGGCAAAGAATGCTAAACCCATAGGTTCATAGGCTCATAGGAGGTTCATAGGTCCATAGGTTCATAGGTTGGTACTAGGCTGTCGGCCCTAGGGCCTATACAAGCCTAGCCATAACAATTCCCTGGCTATTTCTACCCACACTATTTACTTCCTGGACCCCTGTCTAGCAAGGTGACTGACATGATCCCCGGGGTGAATTTCTGTTCTCCCATTCAATCGTCAAGGTTCCTTTTGAAGAGGGCCCAAGAAGCGCTCTGCTTGACATGTATGGGCAGTCTATTCTAGAGTCTGGGGAGTCCCTGGGTCAGGAACCTATCCCTCCAGCATGTTTTGTTTATTGTGATGACAAAGTTTAGATCCATGGAGCATGTGGCTCTGAGGGATTGGGATTTCTTTAAGTGTAGCATGTCCAACAGCTCTGGACTTGACATGACCTTGTATGTTAAGCAGAGATCACCTCTGAGTAGACAATATGTGACAGAGTATAGCTGGAGTTTATTAAGATGGTCAGCATAGGGCATCTGCTTTAGGCCTGGTATTCTTTTAGTGAGGTATTTCTCTGGCCTTTCCAGTTGTTGCAGGTGTCTTGAGAGGTACATACCAAATGGGGCGTTGTATTCTATAATGGGTCTAATGAGGGATGAGTACAGTGGGACAATGACCTCCTTTTTTCTGGATGAAAAGCCCTTAGTGATGAGGTTTGCCACATAGAAGGATTTCCTGACAGTTATGGCAATGTTGTTATCGAAGGTGAGACCGCTGTCCACCTGTGTCCCTAAGTCTCTTATCACACTTTCGGTGTTTAGTGTACTGCCACCTATGTGGTAATTCATGGGTACATGTTTTTTTCCCAAAGGGGATAACTATACATGTCTTGGAATTGAGCTTGAGCCCATGGCTCTGGCACTAAGCATCTGTTTCTGTAAGTCCCTTTTGTAGAGTATCCACATCATTTGGAGATTCAATAATGGCTCCCAGTTTGCAGTCATCTGCGAACTTTGTTAGCCATAGTATCTTAGTATTGCCTGTACTTCAGAGAAGTAGATGCCAAACAAGAGTGTTCCCAGGACTGAACCCTGAGTTACTCCACTTGTCATTTGTCTGGAGCTGGATTTGGAGTCAGCTACTTTTACAGTATGGGTTCTGTCAGTAAGCCAGTTGGCATCCCATCAAGTGAAAAAACCAACACTGGTAGGCTCACCACAGCAGAGCCTACCAGTGTTGGTTTTTTCTATGTTTTGGTGTTTTCTCTGGAGGCTTGGAGAGTGGTGTGGTTTTCTTTTTGCTGATCCCATCAAGTGAGGTAGGGATTAATGCCCAGCTCAGTAAGTTTATCTATGATTCTAGACTGGGTGTGGTGCCAAAGGCCTTGGCGAGGTCCAGATAGGCTGTGTGGACCACCTTACCCTTGTCCACGGCTCTGGAGACTGATTCGAAGAAGTTAATCAGGTTCAGGAGACAAGATCGGCCCTTCACAAACCAAAAATGGGTGGGGTCCAGTGTTTGAAGGTTGTCAATGTCTTTGTTTATAAGTTCCATGATAATACATTCCATGGCCTTGCAGATCAGGCTCGTCAGACTGATGGGGCGGAAGTTCCCAGGATCCAAGGTGGATCCTCCCTTGTGGAGTGGGATAACTGTAGCTGTGTGCCAGTCAGTGGGCACTAAGCCTGAGGTGAGGCTATGATTATACATGACACTTAGGTGAGGTGCCAGTTCATTTTGTAGTTCATGTAGTACACAGCCCAGGATGTCATCTGGTCCTGTGGATGCTGTATTCTAAGCTGTGGAGAGTAAGTTTTTTACCTGTGTGGCCGTTATTACCAGAATTTGGCAATCTTCTGGTATTAAGATGGGCCATTTAGGGGGTGAGAAGGGGGTGAAGTTGGCACTGAATCAATCAGCCAGGATATTGGCAATATCCTTCAGATCAGTATATTTAATGCCATTCTGTTGTAGCTCAGAGCCGATCTGAGCATTGCCATTTAGATTCTTGAAATAGTTATAGAATGCTTTGTGGTTGTCTTTGGAATCTTTGGCAATTTTATTTTTGTAACTAGCTTTGGAGGATTTTATGAAGGATCTCAGCTTCTTACTGAGGCTTTTAAGTGCATTTTTTTGCATCCTGGCATTTTCCTTTTTTCTGCAACAGTTTCTTCCTTTTGTTGTAAAGTTTGTTTATGGCAGGAAACCACCGGATTGGCTTCATTTTTTTGGAGGAGAGCATCTTGGTTCTATTTGGGATGGCACAATTCATGATGCATGAGTGGTTATGCTCATACAGTGCCTTAGTATAGGACTCAGCAGTTGAACTTTCAGTTCCCATCTGCATGGGTGTCATGAAGTTTGTCACTTATGACTTGAATAGCATGAAGTTGGCTTTGGAGAAGTTTTTTATGGAGGTTTCCTTACTGGGGGTGGAGGTGAGATGTGGATGTTAAGGGTGTTTAGCTTATGGTCTGACCTGACCAATGAGGGGGTAACCATAGGTGTGGAGCATTGATTTCCCATGTTGGTAATGACCAGGTCTAGGATATTGGAGCCCCTGGTGGGACAATGGATTAGTTTATCCAGGGGGTTGGAATTTATGAATTCCAAGAAGTGTTGGGCAAAGGTGTTGGTACACGAGTAGTTTTCCCAGTTAATGGCAGGGTAGTTGAAGTCACCCAGTATTAGGGTGTTTGGTTGTATCTTAATATTTTCTAGTATTTTTAGAAAGGTGTAGTGAGAATCTTGGGGGCATGGTGGGGGATCTGTAGCAAGCTATAATTTGGATTGCAGTCTTACCTAGGGTTAGTTGGGCCTGGAGAATTTCAGACACATTGTGTTGGGCAACTAGCCTGGTGGTGTGAATATCCTTGGTGAATATGGACACTCCTCCATCTTTAGTGTTTTGATCCTGGTTTGGTGACCGAAAAGTGTGGTAAAAGATGTAGCCTGGTATTGCAGGGGTGCTCTCTGGAGTCTTGAACCAGGTCTCAATTACTGCACAGATATCAATGTTTTCCATTTATAGGAGTGCCTCGAGAGAGTGCATTTTGACATTTAGACTTCTAGCATTGAGTAGCATTACCTTGTTTGTACCAGTTACAGTGGTAGTTTTGTCCATTGAACTTTGCCTAAAAAAGGCACTATAGTGGTGGCAAGAGCCTTAGCCAGTAACCTGAATCCCAGGGGTGACAGGTGCAGACCATCTCTGGTAAAGCATTGTGTTCTGTCGATCATGTTGTCCAAGGAAGACAGGTACTGGATCCCCTTTGAATGACACCAGAAGCTTAGCCAATTGTTGAAGTCACTCATTTTGTCTTTATATTGTGGTATAATTCTGGGTGAAGGCAGGATGATACTCAGGGTTAGGGTCATACATTCCTGGGCCACATGATCCGAGAGCTCTTTCATGTCTCTTTTCATGTAGTCCAGGGAGGTATGTCTCAAGTCATTCACTCCAACATGGACAATGACAGAGTCATATTTGTACTTGTTGTGGAGTGACTTGAGTGCATGTGTTATGTGGCAGATCCTGGCACCTGACAGGCAGCTGACTGTAATTTTCTCCTTGTTCAGCCTGGTGAGTGGGACATCAGTGTGCCTAGCTATAGAGTTACCTGTGACTCAAGTGTTAGGTATATTGTCTTGACTTAGGGGCTGTTGCTGGGTGGCACACTGGTGTTGTGAGCTATGTGACACTTTGGTTGTGATTGGTGTTTGTTTGCGTTTCAGCTTTGGAGGTCCTTGTTACTAGGTTAGTGGCCCTAGAGCCTTTATAAACCAGTACATAATCCCTGGTTGTTCCAAATGTTTTTGGTTAGATGGATGTACTTTTTTTACAAACCAGCACTGACTACTCCTGTCCATGAGGGCCATGACTGTCACCGTCAGGGAGAATTTGTGGTCACCATCCATTTGTGCAGGTTGTGCTTGAATAGGGTCATTGAGGACCTCTGCTTCACATGAATTGGAAGTTTATTCCAGAACAGCAACAATCTCTGGGAGACATACCTGTCTGTCCAGCATGTTCTGTTAATGTTACTGGCAAGGCTGAGATCTCTGGAGAGCGTGACCCTAGTTCCATTTGATTTGCGGATGTGCATCATTTCCATCAGGTCGGGGTCAGATACTCCCCTGTAGGCCAGCACAAGTCATCTCTCAGTAGCCTATATGATACACAGTACAGTTACAGGGCTTTTATTCTACCCACTTATGTCATGACTTGTTGGTACTGTATCTTCTTAGTGAGAAACCTCTGTGATCTCTCCAGTTGCTGCTGGTGTCCTGTGAGATATATGCAGAAGGCAGCATTGTACTCTAATAATGGTCAGATTAGGGTCAAGTAAAGTGGGTTATGACATCCTTAGTCCTGGATGTGATACCTTTATTAATGAGATGTGAAATGTAGAAGGCTTTCCTTACCACCTTCAAAACCTGGTAGTCAAAGTTCAGATGGCTTTCGACCTGTGTTCCCAGATCTTGCACCACTGAGTTTGAACTTAAAGGGGTGGTGTCAATATTGTATTTAGTGGGGGAATTCTGCTTTGCCAAATGGGAAAATACTGCACTTTTTTGCATTTATTTGTAGACCATGACTTTGGCACCAGTCATTTGTTTGTGTTAGCCCCTCCAGTAATATGGTAACATCTTTGGGGGACTCAGTGATTGCACCTAGTTTACAATCATCAGAAAACTTAGTAAGCCAAAGGCCATCTGCTTTAGCCTGGACTTCTGAGAAATAGATTCCAAATAGTAAAGGGCCCAGTACAGATCTTTGCGGTATCCCATTGATGATGGGTGTACTGGTAGAGTTGGAGTCACCAACTATGACAGTATGTTTTCTGTTGGTGAGCTAATTAGCTACCCATCTAGTGATGTAAGTGTTAATTCCTAGCTGGAAATGTTTTTCAATGTTACCCGATTGGGAATTTTGTCAAAGTTTTGGCTAGGTCCAGATAGGAGGTATGCATTGTCTTACCTTCATCCAGGGTGTTGGTGACTTTCTCGAAGTCTACCAGGTTCAATAGTCATGATCTACCCTTAAAAAAGCCAAAATGGGTTGGGTCTAGAGTTTGAAGGTGATCTATCACCTTGTTGATAAGATCCATGATGATCCTTTCCATGACCTTGCAGATGAGGCTGGTTAGAGTTATTTTATTTATTTTTATTTTACATTTGTTGACCTGAATAGTCCAAACTGGATATATGTCCATTTTCAGTGGAGACCCAGGGAGAAAAGTTCCTACATAGATAATAATAAACCTATACATAACATAAGAACAATCTATTTATAATACAAAAAAGCAATTTTAAACATCTGGTAGAGTACCCTTTTAAGACTAGAAATAATTAAAACATAGGCTTAGAGATCAGGTAATTATCATCAAATAAAAGGAAGGAAAGAGAATATACATAAGCTGGGAACATGTATATAGAGTAATGAGCTTGCAGATTAAGTCACAATTCTATAGTAGTGCTATTAAGAGCAAGATTAAGTTAATACAGATGATGAAGACATATTCCTACTCTAGAAAGCTAAGTGACCAGGTTAATACTTTGAAATGGTTATTAAGAAAAGACTAAGTAAATACAGACTTAGTTAGCTTACTGCTTATATTCTGTAAGGTTAATACAAGGTAGTCATAGTGCAGCAGTAGTGAGATCAGAAAAGGTGAGAGTAGCAGGAGGGAGATTTTTAGTCTGGGTCAGTGCATGGGCAAAGCCAGTGAGCCTTTAGGTATGTTTTAAGTTGCTTTTGGAAAACTGGTGTAGAAGAGAGACATGTTAGTTCACTAAGAAGCAGGTTCCAGGTTTTCCCCACAGTGTTGGAGAACAGAGAGTCCCCAGCTCTATTGTTGGATTTCAGTGTGGATACTAGAAGTTTACTTTATAAGTGAAGGGTTGTAAGATTTTTGTAGGGGGTGATGAGGGTAGTCAGTATTGGAGTATTGCTAGGATGATAAGGGGTCTTATGGGTGGTAAGTTGTTGAAAGAGAAGCTGATTAGGCAGTTCCAGCAGGTCTATATTATATCATCGAATGCTTAAAAAAGTGAACGCTGATTGATCGACCTAATTTAAGCGAAAGCTTACAATCTCGAACTGTCAGATCAGCAATTTTTTTTCCAGGGAAAAAAATCGCTGATCCAAAACACATACACACAACACAAGTACACCAAACAAACAGAAATCCACACACATACACCTAAAATCTGATACCTAACCCTACACTAAACTATGCACACACCACTAACTACCCACTTACCTTAACCCAAACCCTACCTAAGGTCCGTCACTATCAGCACACTCACCTCACCCGCCTCCCTAACCCTAACTCACTTAAATCCCTAACCCTCATGTCCACTCAATCGCACACACACCTAACCCATCTTACCCTAACTCACCTAAATCACCTTAACACTCACATCCACACAATCGCACACTTACCTGAATCTGACCGTAACTTTCCACCATAACATTGAAACAACAAGCAACAGAAACGGACAACCAAATTCTTTCCCTAGGAAAAAATTCAAGTTTCTGCTGCTGATATTTTGCAGTTTAAAATAAGTTTGATCAATCAGCGTTCAGTTTTTTAAGTGTTCGAGGATATAATATAGACCCTTTCCAGCCATCCTAGCTGTTTGAAATTATGACAATGGTGGGTTCTAAATGGGGATCCAGTGGCAAATCTAGCAATGTTATTATAGGAGGTAACAAGTATGTTGAGGTTGTTTTTAAATAGGTTGGTATAAATGGGACAGGCATAGAGGAGGGTAGAGATAAGATGGGTATGGGCAATAGCAGTTCTAGCTGTTGGAGTAAGAAATGGTTTTAGCCAATAGAGGGAGCCTAATTTTCTGTTCACTGACTTTATTGTATTGTTGATATGGGTATCAAAGGTAAGGTTATGGTCTATAGTTACACCTAAGAGCTTGGTGGTTGGGTTGGGAGATATGACAGTACCATTATTAGATGTTACTGTGAGGTGTAATGTGGAGGACTTTTGTGCAGGAGTAAAGAGCAACAGTTTAGTTTTTTGTGGTTTAGGAAGAGGCAGCGTTGGAGGAAGCAATTCTCTACTATGTTAAATGTTGCTTGGGTGAGGGATTGCAGTTCACATATGGATGAAGCAGAGCATATTAATGTTGAGTCATCTGCATATTGTATGCAGGTGGCTTGATGAGTATTCATGTTTAGATCATTGATAAAAATTGAAAATAAGAGAGGGCCCAAGATGGAACCTTGAGGGACACCCAAGGTAACAGGAAGATGGGTGGATAGGTTATTCTCCCAAAGTACAGCTTGTTTTCTGTTTTCTAAGTAGGAGTTGAATCCTTTTAGTGCCTGAGTATCAAGTGAAAGGGACTTAAGTATGTTCATAATTAGTTGGTGGTTCATCATATCGAAGGCTTTAGAGAGGTCAATACAGAGAGCAGAAGATAAGAGTAATTTTATTGCGATTTTTGTTGATACAGTCAGGAAAGGATAAGAGGGCAGTGGTGGTGCTATAGAAAGGCCTAAAACCATGCTGACAGTTTGCTAGTAAGTTATTTTGGAGTAGGTGGTCTAGTAGTTGATGGTGGATGCCTTTTTCCATGATTTTTGCTAGTGGGGAGAGTAAGGCTATTGGGCGATAGTTAGAGAGTTCAGTAGAGTTACCCCCCTTATGAAGAGGGATGATATGGGAGATTTTCCAGACCGATAGGATGGTGCCTTCAGTAAGTGTTCTATTTATTAGAATGGAAATGGGATACGCAATTACTTTTGCTGCAATTTGTAGATATTCAGTAGGCAGCTGATCAGCAGGGAGGTACATGGTTTGAGTTTTTCAAGGAGGCGGCAAATGAAGGAAGTTGGAACTGGTTGCAAATGAAATGAGGGAAGTGAGGTAGTTGTAGTGGGAGATAGGCTAGTATTAACAGGGGGTAGTGAGCTGGCTAAAGATTGAATGGCTTCAGTGAAGAAGGTATTAAAGGTGTCGGCAATATGCTTAGGATTATTGTGGGAGGTGCCTGATGGGGTAGGTGTTTTAGAGTGGCCTGGTTGTAAGAGTTTATTAAGACCTAACCAAAACTTTGGGATTTGTGCTGGTGTTTATGCTGGAGATGAAGGTAAAAGTTTTTTTTTTTTTTTTTGTCATGGAGTATAGATTTCTTGGTAGCATTTCTAATCTGTTTAAATTTTTGATGGTCTGTTGGGTTTTTAGTAGTTCTCCATTTGGCCCATATTTTATTTCTCAATGTGGAATTTTTGCCTAGTGTCTTTAGTAAGCCATGGGGCAGTTTTAGTCCTGTTTCTGATAGAATGAGGGTAGTCCAAGATTTGTAAGAATTTGGTGTTAAAGTATAACACTGCATCCTCGGTGTTGGAGGTATTTGAGAAGCTATCTGGATTAAAATTTCTATTGGTCTATTGGGGTTAGCCCATAAATTATGTAGGTCAGTCAGTGGCCACTGATGTCACAGGAATGGTACCTGTTTTATAAGTATAGGGATGATCAGTAACAAGGATCCAGTCTAAGGTGCTTTCTTTGTGGTTAGGTTTATGTGTTCTGGTTGGGAGGTATTAGTTTGGGAGAAACCATATAGGTTAATATGGGTAGTAGGTTTAGTGAACTACAGCTAGTCCAGTCAATTTCAGCACTATGGATTCTTGAGGTAAGTTAGCAGTAAGCCAGCTAAGGATATTTTCAAGGGTGTTAATATTGAGAGATAAGAGCATATTATGTAAATGGCTTTACAGGCATTGATCTGAAGTTTAAGTAATAATGCGTTTCAGCTTCGGAGGTCCTTGTTACTAGGTTCATGGCCCTAGAGCCTTTATAAACCAGTACATAATCCCTGGTTGTCCCAATTGTTTTTGGTTAGATGGATGTACTTTACTTACAAATTAGCACCGACTACTCCTGTCCATGAGGGCCATGACTGTCACCATCAGGGAGAATTTGTGGTCACCACCCATTTGTGCAGGTTGTGCTTGAATAGGGTCATTGAGGAGCTCTGCTTCACATGAATTGGAAGTTTATTCCAGAACAGCAACAATCTCTGGGAGACATACCTGTCTGTCCAGCATGTTCTGTTAATGTTACTGGCAAGGCTGAGATCTCTGGAGAGCGTGACCCTAGTTCCATTTGATTTGCGGTTGTGCATCATTTCCATCAGGTCGGGGTCAGATACTCCCCTGTAGGCCAGGCTCAAGTTGTCTCTCAGTAGCCTATATGATACACAGTACAGTTACAGGGCTTTTATTCTATCCATGTATGTCACGACATGTTGGTACTGTATCTTCTTAGTGAGAAACCTCTGTGATCTCTCCAGTTGCTGCTGGTGTCCTGTGAGATATATGCAGAAGGCAGCATTGTACTCTAATAATGGTCTGATTAGGGTCAAGTAAAGTGGGTTACGACATCCTTAGACCTGGATGTGATACCTTTACTAATGAGATGTGCAATGTAGAAGGCTTTCCTTACCACCGTCGAAACCTGGTAGTCAAATTTCAGATGGCTGTCGACCTGTGTTCCCAGATCTTGCACCACTGAGTTTGAACTTAAAGGGGTGCTGTCAATATTGTATTTAGCAGGGAATTCTGCTTTGCCAAATGGGAAAATACTGCACTTTTTTGCATTTATTTGTAGACCATGACTTTGGCAGCAGTCATTTGTTTGTGTTAGCCCCTCCTGTACTATGTTAATATCTTTGGTAGTTTACAATCATCAGAAAACTTAGTAAGCCAAAGGCCATCTGCTTTAACCTGGACTTCTGAGAAATAGATTCCAAATAGTAAAGGGCCCAGTACAGATTTTTGCGGTATCCCATTGATGATGGGTGTACTGGTAGAGTTGGAGTCACCAACTGTGACAGTATGTTTTCTGTTGATGAGCTAATTATCTACCCATCTAGTGATGTAAGTGTTAACTCCTGGCTGGAAATGTTTTTCAGTGTTACCTGACTGGGAATTTTGTCAAAGTTTTGGCTAGGTCCAGATAGGAGGTATGCATTGTCTTACCTTCATCCAGGGTGTTGGTGACTTTCTCAAAGTTTACCAGGTTCAATAGTCATGACCTACCCTTAATAAAGCCAAAATGGGTTGAGTCTAGAGTTTGAAGGTCATCTATCACCTTGTTGATAAGGTCCATGATGATCCTTTCCATGACCTTGCAGATGAGGCTGGTTAGAGTTATTTTATTTATTTTTATTTTACATTTGTTGACCGGGCTAGTTCAAACTGGATATATGTCCATTTTCAGTGGAGACCCGAGGAGAAAAGTGCCAACATAGATAATAATAAACATATACATAACATAAGAACAATCTATTTATAATACAAAAAAGCAATTTTAAACATCTGGTAGAGTACCCTTTTAAGACTAGAAAGAATTAAAACATAGGCTTAGAGATCAGGTAATTATCATCAAATGAAAAGAAGGAAAGGCAATATACATAAGCTGGGAACATGTATATAGAGAAATGAGCTTGCAGATTAAGTCAAAATAAAATTCTATAGTAGTGCTATTAAGAGCAAGATTAAGTTAATACAGATGATGAAGACACATTCCTACTGTAGAAAGCTAAGTGACCAGGTTAATACTTTGAAATGGTTATTAAGAAAAGACTAAGTAAATACAGACTTAGTTAGCTTACTGCTTATATTCTGTAAGGTTAATACAAGGTAGTCATAGTGCAGCAGTAGTGAGATCAGAAAAGGTGAGAGTAGCAGGAGGGAGATTGTTAGTCTGGGTCAGTGCATGGGCAAAGCCAGTGAGCCTTTAGGTATGTTTTAAGTTGCTTTTGGAAAAGTGGTGTAGAAGAGAGACATGTTAGTTCACTAGGAAGCAAGTTCCAGGTTTTCCCCACAGTGTTGGACAACAGAGAGTCCTCAGCCCTATTGTTGGATTTCAGTGTGGATACTAGAAGTTTACTTGATGAGTGAAGAGTTGTAAGATTTTTGTAGGGGGTGATGAGGGTAGTCAGTATTGGAGTATTGCTAGGATGATAAAGGATCTTATGGGTGGTAATAAGTTGTTGAAAGAGAAGCTGATTAGGCAGTTCCAGCAGGTCTATATTATATCATCGAATGCTTAAAAAAGTGAACGCTGATTGATCGACCTAATTTAGCTTACAATCTCGAACTGTCAGATCAGCAATTTTTTTTCCAGGGAAAAAAATCGCTGATCCAAAACACATACACACAACACAAGTACACCAAACAATCAGTAGTCCTCACACATACACCTAAAATCTGATACCTAACCCTACACTAAACTATGCACACACCACTAACTACCCACTTACCTTAACCCAAACCCTACCCCTAAGGTCCGTCACTATCGCACACTCACCTCACCCGCTCCCTAACCCTAACTCACTTAAATCCGCCCTAACCCTCATGTCCACTCAATCGCACACACACCTAACCCGAGCCCTTACCCTAACTCACCTAAATCACCTTAACACTCACATCCACACAATCGCACACTTACCTGAATCCGACCGGTAACTTTCCACCATAACACTGAAAATACCGAAGCAACAGAACGACAACCAAATTCTTTCCCTAGGAAAAAATTCAAGTTTCTGCTGCTTCGATATTTTGCAGTTTCGCGAAAATAAGTTTGATCAATCAGCGTTCAGTTTTTTAAGTGTTCGAGGATATAATATAGACCCTTTCCAGCCATCCTAGCTGTTTGAGATTATGACAATGGTGGGTTCTAAATGGGGATATGGTGGCAAATCTGGCAATGTTATTATAGGAGGTAACAAGTTTGTTGAGATTGTTTTTAAATAGGTTGGTATAAATGGGAGAGGCATAGAGGAGGGTAGAGATAAGATGGGTATGGGCAATAGTAGTTCTAGCTGTTGGACTAAGAAATGGTTTTAGCCAGTAGAGGGAGCCTAGTTTTCTGTTCACTGACTTTATTGTATTGTTGATATGGGTATCAAAGGTAAGGTTATGGTCTATAGCTACACCTAAGAGCTTGGTGGTTGGGTTGGGAGATATGACAGTACCATTATTAGATGTTACTGTGAGGTATAATGTGGAGGACTATTGTGTAGGAGTAAAGAGCACTAGTTTAGTTTTTTGTGGTTTAGGAGGAGGCAGCGTTGGAGGAACCAATTCTCTACTATGTTAAATGTTGCTTGGGTGAGGGATTGCAGTTCAGATATGGATGAAGCAGAGCATATTAATGTTGATTCATCTGCATATTGTATGCAGGTGGCTTGAGGAGTATTCATGTTTAGATCATTGATAAAAAGTGAAAATAAGAGAGGGCCCAAGATGGAAACTTGAGGGACACCCAAAGTAACAGGAAGATGGGTGGATAGGTTATTCTCCCAAAGTACAGCTTGTTTCCAGTTTTCTAAGTAGGAGTTGAATCCTTTTAGTGCCTGAGTATCAAGTGAGAGGGACTTAAGTATGTTCATAATTAGTTGGTGGTTCATCATATTGAAGGCTTTAGAGAGGTCAATACAGAGAGCAGAAGATAAGAGTATTGTTATTGCAATTTTTGTTTATACAGTCAGGAAAGGATAAGAGGGCAGTGGTGGTGCTATGGAATGGCATGAAACCATGCTGACAGTTTGCTAGTAAGTTATTTTGGAATAGGTGGTCTAGTAGTTGAAGCTGGATGCATGTTTCCATGATTTTTGCTAGTGGGGAGAGTAAGGCTGTTGGGCGATAGTTAGAGAGTTCAGTAGAGTTACCCCCCTTATGAAGAGGGATGATATGGGAGATTTTCCAGGCCAATAGGATGGTGCCTTCAGTAAGTGTTCTATTTATTATAATAGAAATGGGATACGCAATTACTTTTGCTGCAATTTGTAGATATTCAGCAGGCAGCTGATCAGCAGGGGGATACATGGTTTGAGTTTTTCAAGGAGGCAGCAAATGAAGGAAGTTGGAACTGGTTGTAAATGAAATGAGGGAAGTGAGGTAGTTGCAGTGGGAGATAGGCTAGTATTAACAGGGGGGTAGTGAGCTGGCTAAAGACTGAATGGCTTCAGTGAAGAAGGTATAAAAGATGTCGGCAATATGCTTAGGATTGTTGTGGGAGGTGCCTGATGGGGTAGGTGTTTTAGAGTGGCCTGGTTGTAAGAGTTTATTAATACCTAACCAAAACTTTGGGGTTTGTGCTGGTGTTTATGCTGGAGATGAAGGTAAAAGTTTTTTTTTTGTCAAGGAGTATAGATTTCTTGGTAGCATTTCTAATCTGTTTAAATTTTTGATGGTCTGTTGGGTTTTTAGTAGTTCTCCATTTGGCCCATATTTTATTTCTCAGTATGATTTTATGCCTAGTGTCTTTAGTAAGCCATGGGGCAGTTTTAGTCCTGTTTCTGATAGAATGAGTAGGGGCATGGTAGTCCAAGATTTGTAAGAATTTGGTGTTAAAGTATAACACTGCATCCTCAAGTTGGAGGTATTTGAGGGGAGACCAGTCACGTGCCCTAAGTTCAGTTTGGAAGCTATCTGGATTAAAATTTCTATTGGTCTATTGGTTGGGTTGGGAATATTGGTGATGTGCCTAATTATGTAGGTCAGTCAGTGGCCACTGATGTCCACAGGAATGGTACCTGTTTTATAAGTATAGGGATGACTGTTAACAAGGATCCAGTCTAAGGTGCTTTCTTTGTGGTTAGGTTTATGTGTTCTGGTTGGGGAGGTAATAGTTTGGGAGAAACCATATAGGTTAATATGGGTAGTAGGTTTAGGTGAACTACAGCTAGTCCAGTCAATGTTAAAGTCACCCAGCACTATGGATTCTTGAGGTAAGTTAGCAGAAAGCCAGCTAAGGATATTTTCAAGGGTGTTAATGTTATTTCCAGGAGGGAGATAAGAGCATATTATGTAAATGGCTTTACAGGCATTGATCTGAAGTTTGGCAATAAGGATTTCAGCATTACTGTCAGTGGGTAGTTGTCTATCAAATGAAGTAACTTGTAGCCATGATTTATATAATATTGCTACTCCACCACCTTTTTTGGTTTTGCGGTCTATTCTTAGTATATTGTATCCAGGTGGGGTGATTTCATTGTCCTGGGTTTAATGGTTTTAGCCAAGTTTCTGTGAGACATAGGATGTCAAAGGAATATACATCTAACAGAGCATGGAGTTGGGCTACTTTATTGATTATGCTACGGATATTGAGATTATACAGAGAAAGTTAGAAGGTTTAGCTGGGATGTGAGAGATAGAAGGAAATAAACTATCAGGGTCAGTGGTATGTATATTGTTTGGGCCAGTGTTGGGATGAATGTCACCATCTAATAGAGGGTGTAGTTGAAGTTTATGTGTGAGCTTTAAGATTGTAGAGAAAATGTTTAGTGATTTCCTGGATGGAAGATAAGTAATGTGGGCTAGTCTGTGATACTTAGGAAGTAGATAGGTGGATGTAGATGTGATATTTAAGTGGATGTGGGTGGCTGCATGAGTTGCAGGAAGAGTTTGCTGAAGGGGATGGTGAAAGTCAGAGAATGTGTGTTGCTCATAGGTGGTTTAGACATAGGATACAAATAGAAAAGGTAGGATAGTGTAACAAAGTAGTAGTTTCCTGTGGCTACACATAAGTACTATGGCCATTGTAAGGAGTCTAATATATGTCTTAGAAGAAGAGGAGGAAGGGATAGGTACAGTGAAGGAAGGTGAGAATTCCTACTTGGTGTATTAGCACTTTAAATAGTAATTGCTATTAGAGTAGTCATAAATAGTGATGTAATGATGGGGTAGTCAGTTAGTGAGCAGTAGAGAGTAACTGGAAGTCAAGGGTTGGGGTGTGGCTTTGGAGGTATAAGGTCAGGGGCACTGGGAATGGGTGAGATTTGGGGGAGGGTAGGGGAGCGGAGTGAGGCCACAGGGTGAACGGAGCGGGTAGAACCAAGAAAGGGAAATGAGGAGGAGCTACTAAAAACAATCAGTAACACAGTCGCTTATGATGTCTCAGAGCAACTGGAGACTACAGGTAAGTGTGAGTTCCAATGTAGCTAAGGACTAGAGCTCATGGAGGGAAGAGCACTGTAAGGTTAGCAGACTCTTGAAAAATAACCAGTCATTAGGGAAATAAGTAGTAAGATAAGCAAGGTAGAGCTGGTGGAATATTGGGCAAAAAAATGGGAATGGTAAGCTTGAATGGGCTTATACTGCCCCCTAGTGGCATTTTCCATGCAGTACAGCTGATTAGCTGTCTGAGGGCTGGGAATGGGGTTTAAGAATGTATGACAGTAGTAACCAGCTGGTGTGCATGCCGCATTAAAATTCTATCAACAGTTAACACTAATTGGATAGTATTGCTTCTAAAAACAACATTTAAAATTACCTACACATTTTAATACTTTCTACTATAGTTAAAAACAACTTTGCAGGAGTAGCGTCTGTCCAAACAGTTCCTCCTAAGGGATTGTTTGCTACAAGGTAGCTTCCACGAGGTTGGGGGAAAGCACACAAAATAAAACGGCTAAGCAGGCTGGAATGCAAACACAAGAGAAAGAGTTTTATTATTAGAATAATAGGACAGCATACAGAAAGGACGCAGGAAACACTAAAAGACAGCTATTCAATTAACAGTTAACTATGGGCAGAGTAAGCTGAGTTATAAGGGGAGAGAAGGTATCAGAAAGTACAGAAAGGAATTAAGTACACAACTACAATATGGTACACAGAGTCAACAGAAAGGACCCAGTGAACGACTGCATTTGTAGCATTGCCAGGGGAGAGGAATGAACTATTACTTTCGGAAATGAGGAAACAGGAGCAGTTTAGAGAGATAGCGAGCAGGAAAATAAGTTAGATATTGTCTGATATAGGTGGTACAGTACACAAAACATTTAAACAATGAGCCGTTACAGGAACAGAGCCCTAAGCAGCAGAATGTTAACAGAAACTATGTTCTCATAATAACTAAAACGGCTACAGAGCAGAATGCTAACAGAAACTATGTTCTCATAATGAATAAAACAGCTACAGAGGAGAATGTTAACAGAAACTACATTCTTATAATAAATAAACAGTTTCAGAGCAGCACATAAAGTATTGTAATCCGCTTTCCAGATTTGCCGTTTTATGGCAGATTTCAACATAGCATAATGTCCTTGTTACTGGGTTATAAAAAACAAGCACAATCACAAGCCCCAACCACAGGAATGACATAAACCAGTATGCAGTATGCAAAGACAGCAGGTAGATAATACCTTAATGCATTTGACAATGTTTTGTAGCAGCTTGTGTCTACCAGCATAAAAAGTTTAAAAAAAATGGCAGAACACTTACCAACTAGCATACTAGTGTACACACCATGAGACAGGGGACAGAGTAAAGATGGCGCCATGGGATTCACCACTGCTATATGGATTTCAGGGGAGAGATGGGAGATAAAATGGGGGAGGGGGTAGGTAGAGACTGCTTGGAGGTAAGGAGGAAGATAGGGGGTGTAGAACCAAGAAAGGGAAATGATGAGGAGCTACTGAAAACAGTCAGTAACACAGTCGCTTATGATGTCTCAGAGCAACTGGACACTACAGGTAAGTGTGAGTTCCAATGTAGCTAAGGACTAGAGCTCATGGAGGGAAGAGCACTGTAAGGCTAGCAGACTCTTGAAAAATAACCAGTCATTAGGGAAATAAGTAGTAAGATAAGCAAGGTAGAGCTGGTGGAATGTTGGGCAAAAAAAATGGGAATTGGTAAGCTGGAATGGGCTTATACTGCCACTTAGTGGCATTTTCCACGCTGTACAGCTGCTCAGCTGTGTGAGGGCTGGGAATAGGGTTTAAGAAAGTATGACTGTAGCAACCAGCTAGTGTGCATGCCATATTAAAATTCTATCAGCAGTTAACACTAATTGGATAGCATTGCTTCTAAAACAACATTTAAAATCACCTACATGTTTAAATACGTATGAGTCTATAGTTACCAGGGTTGGTTGATGGCCTCAATTTTTGCAAGGGAATTGCTGTTTCTGTTCTCTGTTCTGCTGGTACAAAGCCAGTTCTCAGGTTATGGCTAAAGAAAACAAGTGGGTCAGCTACATCCTGTTTGAGATTGCTTAGTAAGCAACCTGGGATGTTATCTGGTCCCAGAGAGACCGCGTTTTTGGCCTTGGAGTGTGCAGATGTGACTTGATCTCTAGAGATACTAGGTAGAGAACTTGTGTCAGGTATGCTTTAGGGTATGGCTGGTGGGGATAGAGGAGTGAAATTTATACCAAATCTGTCAGCTAGCAGGTTGGCAATTTCCTCCAGTATAGTGTGAGTGGTACCATCTACTGCCAGTTCGGCACATAGCTGGGCATTCCCTTTAAGATTCCAGATGTAGTTAAAGAATGCATTATGATTGCCCTTGGCTATGGATACTATTTAACTTCATAATTAGCTTTAGAGGACTTTATAAGACTTTTGATTTGCTTTTTAAATCTATGGAGGGAATTCTTCCTATGCAGAGACAGTTGCCTCTTGTTCTTGGATATCAGTTTCTTCCTTTTGTTATACAATCTGTTTATACTAGATGTCCACCAAGGTGGCTTGTTTTTTTGGGAGGGCCTGGTTTTAATCTGGTCAGGTACAGCTGAGTCTATACAGTTGCTAAGATGATTATACA
The DNA here is from genome assembly GCF_019279795.1 of Protopterus annectens. NCBI lineage: Eukaryota > Metazoa > Chordata > Ceratodontiformes > Protopteridae > Protopterus > Protopterus annectens. Next base: position 259,608,443 of record NC_056748.1, on the reverse strand, counting down.
GGGCATTTGTGTACATCTATGCATAGGAGTAATTATAGTCCTTGATTCCATGAGGTATAAAACTTTTTATATCACAACTTAGTAAGCTTTAGTTTGCTTTGGAGAAGTTCTTTTGATCCTTTGTGGGTGTAGTGCCCAATAGTTACTTCGAATGAGACCGATTTATGGTCTGGCCTTACCTGGGAGAGCATCACATAGAGGGCAGTGCAGTAACCACCCATGTTGGTGTGTACTATGTAAATGGTATTAGAGACTCTTATAGGGATGCAGGCTATCTGTTCTAGAGTATTTGCATTGACAAAGTCCAGTGACCTCTGGACAAGCATGTTTAAACTCATGCATGTTACCCAGTTGATGGGAAGATAACTGAAAAATCACATGACTAAGGTGCTGGGCTCTATGGCAAGTGACTCCAGTAAGCAGTAAGTCCATGTAGGAACTGTGCTTTTCTTGGTTCATGCAGGGGGACTTATAGCTAGCAATGATGTGGTAGGGTATTTTGCATGTAGTTAATCAGGAATGGAGTAATTTGAGAGAGTTGACCTGTTTGGGCAATCTGGCGATGTACTTAGCTTTAATGAAGACTGATACACCTCCACAGTTAGTTCTTTCACACTTACTCTGAGATCTGACCATGTGGAAGGCATTGTTGTCTTATACAGCTGGAGTGCTCTCTGTGGCCTTGAACCATGTTTCAGTGACTGCACAAACATCAGCATCTTCCAAGGTGAAGAGTGCTTCCAGGGAATGAAGTTTCATGTTTAGACTCCTAGCATTAAGCAGCAAAACCTTGAGTTTATCTCAAGTGGATTTTGCTATGTCAGAAATTTTGTCTTTTTGACATTGCCTAAAAAAGGCACTAAGGGGGAGGCAAGCACCTTAGCTAGTATGTGAAAGCCTAGGTGAGACAGGTGCAGACCATCTTTGGCAAAGCAGTGAGTGTGGCCTGTCAACCATGTCTTCCCAGGCTGACAAATACTAGATCCCCCTGGACTGACACCAGAAGCTAAGCCAATTGTTAAAGTCAATATTTTTTTGTTTATATTGTGGCATCATTCTGGGTGAAGGTAGAATGCTGCTTAGGGCTGAGGTCATATCTGTCTGGGACACATAAACTGAGAGTTCAGTCTTATCTCTCTTCATATAGTCCAGCGAGGTACATCTCAAGTCATTCACCCCAACATGGCCTATGGCAGAGTCATAACAGTACTTGTTGAGTGACCTGAGTGCATGCCTGATCTGATGGATTCTGGCACCCGATAAGCAGATGACAGTGACCTTCTCCTTGTCCAGCCTGGTGAGGGGGACATCTGTGTGTCTCACTATGGAGTCTCCTATGACCAAGACACTAGGTTTTGAGTTATTTTGCCTTAGGGCTTATTTGGTGAGACAGTGATATGTGCAGTGGCTTTTATACATTTTGAGGTGTGTGGAAATAATTTGCACTTGGAAGGTCCCTGATCTTTTTATATCATTCTGGTGAGCACCTCCGCATATGTGGGTTTATGTTGTGTCCTGAATTTGTGTGAGAGGAGAAGTGCATGAGCTGACAACCTGTTTAATGTTTTGTTTTTTGTTGTGTGAAGGGATTGCTTCCAAGTGTAATTACTCATCTCACATATAGTATTTGTTTAATTCAGGACTAAGTGGTTGTCAGTATACATGAGGCAATTACTACATTGCCTCAGGATGCCCAAATCAATCAGGCTGGCCAGAGAAATGGTGGTGAGAAAGTGACCATCCATACTGGCAGGTGTGGGGAGTGGGTAAGTAACATTTAAGTTTATGATGTAGGAATAACAGAGGGGATTTTCTGTTGATGCTTTAGGGTGAAGAGCTGTGACAATGCTGCTCAGTGTGCAGTTGAGTTGCCTGAAGAGCAACAGGGGACTTGGGAGGTTTCTACTGACAGATGTCTAGGAAAAATTTATGTTTCCAAGCATTTTCATCTACACAGGGCAATGCTAACCACCATTGTGCGATCCACAGCTATGCACAAATGCAGGGCTTAAATACAGGCAAAATTTAACAGTTTTAAAAGAAACTGCAAATAGGAAAGCCCCAAACTGAGCCTTTCTCCAGCAATTCCCAACTCAGATGGAACCTGAGCTACACACTTCTGCCACAAGGGTGCAGGGAGGCCCTCTTAATGTAAGATGGCTGGTTTAGAGCACAGTGATACCAAACAGTTTTGGTTCAGCAAGTCTGAATCTAGTCTTTATTATATAAGATAATAGTACAGAATTTCAAAGTGCAGAAAAAGTGCAGACAAAATCTGTAAAAGTAAAGCGATTCAAATAAATACAGTTAACAAAGTGCAATAAAGGCTTTAAATATACTTATTGTTCAGTTGTTTGCAGTGGATGCCTTGGATTTCAGTTAAGATAAACTCCAGATCTCTGACTAAAGTCACCAAACTCTGAGCAACTTCATTTAACTGAGAGCAAACCCTCACAAACACAACATTTATATGCAGACAAAATTCAACAGTTTTAAAACAAACTACCAATGGAAAAGTCACAAACTGAGACTTTCTCCAGCAGTCCCTAACCCAGATGGAACCTGAGCTACACACATCTGCCACATGGGTGCAGGGAGGCCCTCTTAATGTAAGATGGCTGGGTTTAGTGCTCATGTGATAACAGTCTAGATTCAGCAAGTCTGACTCTAGCCTATGCTCTTTAAGGCAGAAGTTGCAATGATACAAAGTGCAGAATGAAACAGTCACAGCAGCAAAACAATAGCAAAAATGAAGAAGCAGTTCAATAAAATATAGTTCACAAAGCGCAATACAAGCTTAAATTATGCTTAATTCTAGAAGATTTTAGTGGATGCCTTGGCTTTCTGTTCAGATGCACTCCAGACCTCTGGCTAAGAATGCCGAACTCTGAGCAGCTCCGGTAAACCTTATTAATGTAAAATAACTGGTTTGGAGCTCTACTGCTTAAATCAGAAGTTTGGAAACATGATATACACTGTATGTTATAAAATAAATCTTTACAGTTATTGTGTGTAATATGGATACTAAAGTAAACAGTTGCTCTTTTTTCCTTCTTTCTTTCTTTCTTTCTTTCTTTCTTTCTTTCTTTCTTTCTTTCTTCTTGTTCAGTTTTAAGACACTTTCACAATAACAAACACAATAAATCTTCAACCAGAAATTCCAAACTCATTAGGGTGTAGGCTATTCTCTCCTGCCACAAGTGTGTAGACCCCAAACCTTCCTTATATAAGGTAACTAGATTGAAGCCCAAGTGCTTAAATCAAGACTAAGATACTTAGAATAACAGTTACAATGTAATCAGGCTACTAAGAAGCAGTAGTAAATGCAGCAAAATAGGTGCAACTTAACACTTTAAGAACAAGCAGCTAAAAGCAAAATAAAGCAATAAAGTAGGAAGAAGCACAGAGACAGCAAAAGCAGCTGAATAAAGTGCATTTTTAAGTAAATGGGAAAGGAGGAAACAGAAGATAATTCAAGTTTAACAGACAAAGTAGTTAGGCCTCGCCAACTGATCTCTCTATACTCAGAAGGATAAGCTGATGATATGGGACTGGGAGGAATGTCTAAAATCAGATTTACCGTAGGGGCGGGCAACTCAAAAGCCATCAAGTTTAAAAGTACAATAGCTGGCCAGGTGGATGGGAAAAGAATGCAGACAGAGATCAAGAATTGTCAGACAGAGAACAGTAAGCAAACCAAAGAAACACTCCAGCTAAGTGTTATTTGTTTAATATTGTTTATCATGTACATACTATTAAACATTAGACTTGTTTGTTTTCCAGCTTATAAAGTACATCATTTTACATATCCAGTACTGCAATGTGCCACCAATGCCTACAGCAGCTAGTCCACTGACGACTATGAATTTCTCCATTATCTATTCACATTTCCCTTACATCTGATAGTTCTCTGCTCTCCTGCACTTTTACTAGCTTATTAGTCTAGCTTGTTATGGATTTCTTGTAGCAATTATTGTAGCACACAACAGTGCTACCAGCACTAAATGTTCTACAAGGAAACAGCTCCAGTACTTATTATTAATGCCCACCCCTCCAGGCATGCCTAAAAGTAAGTTCCCTGTGCTTTCTCCTATTAGCCTGGTGAGCATGGGCATCCTGAGGCAATGTAGCAACTGCCTCATGTACACTGACAACCCTCTCTTCTTACCTCCCAACACTCAGACTTGTGAGAGATGCACTTATATATCCAAATTGGAAGCCATGCACTCTGCAGCCAAGACTGGAACAGCTGGTCAAGAGGAGAAGGTCAACACTTGCACCACACCACATGGAACACATTGCCCTCCAGAACACACACCAGCACTGCTTTCACATAAAAACGCAAACCACACACCCACCTTCATGGAGGCTCTCAATAAAAATTTGCACAAACAGCAGAGACCTCCAAGGCAGAAATGGACTTGACCACCACAACACAACACTAATCATGAGACACATAACTCTTTTAAACAGTGCGCCACTCAACCAAAGCCCCTAAGGCAAAACAGCATACCAGACACACTAATCATAGGTGACTCGATAGTGAGGCACACTGATGTCCCACTCACTAGGTTGAATACGAAGAAAGTAACAGTTAGCTGCCTGTCAGGCACCAGGATCCACCACATAACGCACGCACTCATGTCCCTCAACAACAGGTACAAATATGACTCTGCCATTGTACATGTGGGTGTGAATGAGATCTACCTCCCTGGACTACATGAAAAGAGACATAGAGGAGCTCTCGGATTATGTAGCTCAGATGGGTATGACCCAAACCCTGAGCAGCCTCCTATCATTACTCAGAATGATACCACAGTACAAGGAGAAAATGATTGATTTCAACAATTGGCTAAGTTTCTGGTGCTATTCTAAGGGGATCCAGTATCTGTCTGCCTGGGATGACATGACTGACAAACCTAGATGCTTTGCCAGAGATGGCCTGCATCTGTCACCCCTGGGCTTCCGGATACTGGCCAAGGTTCTGGCCACCCCTATAGTGCCTTTTTTAGGTGGTGTTCCAAAGACCAAATTAAAACCATAACAGCTACAAACAAATGCAATCTGAGGGTCATGGTGCTCAACGCTAGAAGTCTAAATATCAAAATGCACTCACTCAAAGCACTCCTTAAAATGAAGAACATTTGTGCTGTAATAGAGACCTGGTTCAAGGAAGCAGATAGTGCCCCTGCACTACCAGGCTATAACTCATTCCATACCTTTTGGCCCCAGAACTTGGACAGAAGCTCCAAAGGCGGTGGTGTTTCCATATGCATAAAGGATATGCACATCTCCAGACTGGTAGCCCAACTTGATGCATCAGAGATACTTCAAGTTCAGCTAAAATTGGGTTAGACAGTGATTCAGGTTGTAGCCTGCTATAGGTCCCCAACCATGAACCAAGACTCACACTCCACATTCCTAAGCACCCTAGATAATATTAGGGTCCAACCTAACACTCTAATACTGGGCATCTTCAGCTACCCCTCCATTAACTGGGAAAAACTACTCATGTACCAATACACTTGTCCAATGTTTCCTGGAATTCATTAATTCCAATGCCCTGGATCAGCTAATTTTTACCCCCACTAGAGGTAGCAACATCCTTGACCTGGTCATTTCTAACATGGGTTACTATTGCTCTGTACCAATAGTCAACTCTTCCTTGGTTAGATCTGACCACAATCTAATCACCTTGGAAATCTACACCCCCCCCACCCTCCTGTAAAGGTAAGCACCATGAAAAACTTCTCCAAAGCTAACTTTGGGCACCGAAAAAAAGAGGTGGCTAACTTCACCGCACCCATGCAATTGGAGTACAGTTGCATGACCGCCGAATCATACAATAATGCCCTGTACGAACACATGGATCTCAGCATACTCAATAAAACCAAGACACTCTCCTTCAAAAAAAAAGAAGGCAATCTGGTGGTCCCCTGCCATAAACAAACTCTACAACTGAAGGAGGAAACTAATGAGAAATAAGGTGAAGTCCCAAGACTGGAAAAACTCCCTTATCAGCCTTAACAAATAGTTGAGATCCCTCATTAAATCCTCTAAAGCTAGCTATGAAAACAGAATTGCAGTAGATAGTAAAGACAACCACAAGGCCTTCTATAGTTATATAAAGAATCTCCACGGCAATACCCAGATTTGCTCGGAGCTGTTGCACAATGGCACCTCCTATACTGAGCCAACAGATATTGCCAATATACTGGCTGACAGGTTCAGTACCAACTTTACCCCTCTCTCCCCCACCAAAGGACCAATCACAATACCAGTAGATTGCCAGGCACCCAGTATTACTGCTGCACAGGTTAAAACAGCACTGTCCAAGGCCAAGAATGCAGCTTCTATGGGACCTGACAATATCCCTGGCTGTGTTCTACATGAACTACAGAGTGAACTGGTATCTCGCCTGTGTGCCCTGCTCAATCACAGCCTCACCTCAGGCTTTGTCACTACTGAATGGCTCACTGCTACAGTCATCCCTCTCCACAAAGGAGGAGCGACTACAGACCCTGGTAACTATCGCTCCATTAGCCTGACAAGTCTGATATGCAAAGCTATGGAACACATCATCATGGACCAAATAAGCAAAGATATAGGGAACCTCCAAACTCTGGATCACACACAGTTTGGTTTTGTGAAGGGTAGATCATGCCTGCTCAACCTGGTTTACTTCTTTGAGTCAGTCACCAGAGCTGTGAATGAAGGCAAGGTGAGTCATACAGCCTACCTTGAGCTGGCCAAGGCCTTTGATACCATTCCCCACTCAGGAATCATAGAAAAACTTTCACTAAGCTAGGCATCAACCCCTATATTACTAGGTGGGTTGCAAACTGGCTTACAGATAGAACCCACAGTGTGAAAGTAGCTGAATCCAAGTGTGACTGTCAACCAGTCATGAGTGAAGTCCCACAGGGTTCACTCCTGGGTCCTCTCCTGTTTGGTATCTACTTCTCTGAAGTTCAGGTCAACATGAAGGGACTCTGGCTGACAAAGTTTGCAGACAATTGCAAGTTGGGAGCCACAATTAACTCCCAAAGTGATGTTTACATCCTACAGAAAGGCTTCACTGAGACCAATGATGTCAGAACCATGGTCTTAAGCTCAATGCCAAAAAATGTATTGTCATCCCCTTTGGGAAAAACCCAGTTCCCATTGATGGTAGTCCACTGAACACAGAAGGCGTCATTAGAGATCTGGGAAGACAAACTGACAGCAACCTCTCTTTTGACCACCACATTGCCACTGTGGTCAGAAAGTCCTTCTATGTGGCACATCTCATTACTTAGGGTTTTGCATACAGGAAGAAAGAGGTCATTGTCTCCCTCTACTCTTCCCTCATTAGGCCAATCATCGAGTACAATGCCCCATTTGGCATGTACCTTACTAGACACCTGCAACAACTGGGGAGGCTGCAAAAATACCTCACAGAGAGGATCTTAGGCATTAAACACCTGTCCTATATGGACAGAATCAAAAAACTTCAACTATTCTCTGTCTCATATCGCCTACTTAGAGGCAATTTCTGCTTGACTTACAAAGCCATGTCTGACCCAGCTCTGTTAGAAATGCTGCATCTAAAGAATTCCCAATCCCTCCACACTACATGCTCCAGAGACCTCAACCCCATTACTACAATCAACAGAACAAGCTGAAGGGACAGGTTCATAACCCAGAGACTGCCCATGCAATGGCATAGACTTCCCATACATGTCAAGTGGAGTGCCTCACTGGCCCTCTTCAAGAGAAATCTTGATGAGTGGATGGGAAATAGAAAATTCACCCCAGGATCACTTCAGTGGGTCCACTTAACAGAGGCACTGGGAACTAAGGTTGGATGGCATGATGCCCGGGTAATCCTATGGGCTAGGCTTGTAAATGCTCCAGGGCCATTAGCCTAGTACACACCTATGAACCTATGAATGTGTGAATACTGAGTCACAAGATATCCTTCAGTTAATGCTGCTTTAGAAAATGCACATAATTGCTAAACACCGGTTTGTTGAACATATGAATGTAAGATCACTGCATGTCTGAGAGTCTGATACTTGTTGCTGTCTGGGAATTGTGTGGAGCATGCTTAAAACTAATTTTGCAGAATATCCGGTCTTACTGAGTTACTCCCCACCTCTGTGAACGTGGGCACTTTCCCTTCTAACAATAAATCATACCTGAAAGAAGGGTGCACATGAACAGAAAATCAAGGAAAAGTTTTGGGTAAAACTAATTTTGCAGAATATCTGGTTTTATTGCCCCCCACCTCTCTATGTGTGGACACTATCCCTTCTAACAATAAACCATACCTGAAACAAGGGTGCATGTGAACACAAAATCAAAGAAAAGTTTTCTTTAAAACTAATGTAGGTGCTCTAATTGAAAATTGCTCTTCTAAACTTAACTATATGAGTTAATATTACCAAATCATCAGCTGCCAGCCTCCTTCCCACCTCCCTCCTTTCAGTTCTAAAAGGGAAAAAGACTTTAAAAAGATACTGAATACCATAAAATAAATGCTTAGCTATATTTAATTCAGGTATCTAAACCTTAACCTAATATATCCAGGATGTGATTCTGTACCACTAGTTTAAAAAGGGCTGCTTTAGAGTAAAAAACAACAATAATAAGAGCACTCTGATTTATTTTGCTTGACTTGCATCTGGGCTTAAAAGAAATCAGTCTATAGTACTGTATGCAAAAATTATTACAGACTTAGAGCTTTGAAAAACAAATGTACCTTTACTAAAGTTGTTGATTGTTTTTTTAAATATTCTAGCTTTACATCAAGGATCTTGCTGCTACGTTCACCCTTGCTATGCTCAGACTACCCCACCCTTCCCCCATTTCCCATACACCCTCACTACGCCTACATTTATTTGAAGCTAACCACACCCACAAATTATCATTATCCAATCAAACAAGTTCTACGCAACGAAATTACTGCGCTACTAATTTTATTACGCATACTCCATCTATGATAAAGTAGGTTATCAAATCAATTATATTCAAGTTCTAATTCAGTAGTCTAAGGGTAGCTTACTTGATACTAATTTTAATATCAATTTTACCTGCTTTGCCAAGCTATCCAACTAAAGAATCATTACCGCAAAATTATAGTATTATATAGCCTTGCCTTACTGACCTTATCGCTAACCACACATTTAACATCTTACCATATCCTTCTAAATAATTCAAACCACTCACATCCCACTTTCATTTCATTCTGGCTCTCTCCCAGATTCCCATAGTGATCTACTTTCCACCTACTTAATTAGATTCAGAATAAACTCTTCTAATCTTACCACTTACCATCCTATCTGAAACAAAACTAACTTTAACCACCAAGAATTCAGACACTCTAACACTTTACAATTGGTTTCCACTTAACATCTCCCCTAGAAGATGCTATGAAATACTTTAATTCCACCTTCCTGAATATACTAAACTAAGTATCCCCTCCCCCAAGAACTATAAGAATAAAATCCAAGTTTTCTCCGTGGCTAACAAAAGAAACTAGAGTACTCCTAATAAATAGAGATAACGCTTGGAGTAAATGGCACATGCTGAATATCTGAGTTGTTTGGCTTCTGCTGCATACCTAGAATCAACTGCATTACTAGCTGAGTTAAGTACAAACTTGCAGTGTTAAAGATTGTACTGCATTTTATTTTTCTGTCTGTTTAATTGTTTCATTGAATATTGTGGTCTGTGTATCTCTGTAGTTATTTATTTTTCTAATTAATTGTTTCATAGAATACTGTGGCCTCTCTCTCTGTCTCTGCAGTAAGTGGGAGCTATTGTGTTTCACTTCATTGATATTCAGTGTTAGCCTCTTAGCCAGAGGGTTTCTCTGTATATATAAGTGTTAGTCACATATCTTTGAATTTATTACTGATCAATATCTGAGTTGTCTGGCTTCTGCTACATACCTACAATCAACTGCATTACTAGCTGAGTTAAGTACAAACTTGCAGTGTTAAAGATTGTACTGCATTTTATTTTTCTGTCTATTTAGTTGATTCATTGAATATTGTGGTCTGTGTCTCTCTGTAGTTATTTATTTTTTTATTTAATTGTTTCATAGAATACCGTGGTCTCTCTCTGTATCTGCTGTTACTTTTCCACCCATCCTCCCTGTTCTTGTTGTGGTATTAATCTTGGTGGCTTTGGAATTGCCCGCCCCACCTGTAAATTTGTGTTTGAACACTCCTCCTGGGTCTATCTCATTTGCTCACTCAACCAAGTACAGTGAGATCATATTTTGACTTCAAACACTCCTAACAGTCACATCTGTTCAGCTCTATTCCAGTCACTAGCTCATTCTACCTAATACAGAGAGAACATTTGTGAAGGGCAAGCCATGTATATCCTTAATTTTGACTTATCTTCTGTTTCTCCTTTCTCTCTTTCCACTTTCCAAAAAATAATTTTCTAAGCTTGTTTCCTGCCTTTCCTGTAAGTAGTCTAGTCCAGATACAGATTTGCTGTAACCAGGACTGTTTGTAAGCTTCTGAGCCCCCCAAGCCTTTCTGTGTTGGAGGGAAGCCTTCTAGCTTATCAGTGGAAGTGGTAAGCACTAGGTAGCGTATCTACCAAAAGAGGGGTTTCTGGCCCAGAAACTGTAGTTTATTGGCCGTTTGGGCAGTTTTTCCATCTCTTTCAACTTTCTGGTTTAAAAGCCCATGGTTGCACTTGTTTCCCACCTTTCCTGTAACTAGTCTAGTCCAGATACCGATTTGCTGTATCCAGGACTGCTTTTAAGCTTCTGAGCCCCCCAAGCATTTCTCTGTTGGTGTTGGAGGGAAACCTTCTAGCTTATCAGTGGGAGTGGTAAGCACTAGGTAGCCTGTCTACTACAAGAGTTTTTTCTGGCCCAGAAATTGTAGTTTATTGGGCAGTTGTTTCATCTCTTTCAACTTTCTGGTTTAAAAGCCCTTGTTTGTGCTTGTTTCCCACCTTTCATGTAACTAGTCTAGCCCAGATACAGGTTTGCTGCATCCAGGACTGTTTGCAAGCTTCTGAGCCCCCAAGCTTTTCTGTGTTGGAGAAAAGCATTCTAGCTTATCAGTGACAGTGGTAAGCACTAGGTAGCCTATCTACCACAATATCCAGGTACAGATTCTTAGTTTTAGCACTTGAATTTTCCTATTCCTGCTAAGCACTTGTTCAGAACTTCTTGTTAGCACTAAATAAGCTACAAATTACTACAGCACTCAACCTTCCTCTTTACCTAGAGGAAACCAGCTTTTGTATTTACTGTCTGCACTTGCTTAGAGAAAAACAGCTCTTATATTCACTTTCCTCACTTGTCTAGAGGAAAGTAGTCTTTTATTCATGTATGTCCAAGGGTCAGCACCCACTGTTCTCTCCTGTCTATTTAATGAATCTGGGCATCTTGGAGCAATGTAGCAATTGCCTCATTTACACAGACAATCCTCTTCTCCTACAATCCAACACCACAACCTGTGAGAGATGCACTTATCTAGCCAAAGTGGAGGTAAAGGTCTCTCCAACCAAGACTGAACTTGACAGTCAAGAGGAGAAGGTAAATACTTACACCACACCCCACTCATCACACAGTCCCACTAAACCTACACCACCAAAATCCACACACAGAAACACAAACACATTCACAGAGGCTCTCAATAATAATCTGCTCAAGCAACAGAGACCTCCGAAGCAGAAATGCAAGCAACCTCCACCCCCCAAAACAACCCAAATGACACGTAGCCCACAGACTGAGTGTGCCAATAAACCATAACCCATAAGGCAAAACAACATGCCCAACACACTAGTCATAGGTGACTCTATAGTCAGGCACACTGATGTCCCACTCACCAGGCTAAACAAGGAGAAGGTTACTGTCAGCTGCCTGTTGGGTGCCAGGATCCACCACATAACCCATGCACTCAGGTCACTCCACAACAAGTACAAATAAGACTATCATTGTCAATGTTGGTGTGAACGACCTGAAACATACCTCCCTGGACTACATGAAAAGAGGCATAGAAGAGCTCTCCAATCTTGTAGCCCAGGCAGGTATGAACCTAGCCCTGAGTAGCATCTTGCCATTGCCAAGAATGATACCGCAGTACAAAGACAAAATGATTGACTTCATCAATTGGCTAAGCTTCTGGAGTCATTCTAAGGGGATCCAATATCTGTCTGCCTGGGACGACATGGTCGACAGACCACAATGCTTTGTCAGAGATGGCCAGGACCTGTCGCCCCTGGGATTCCAGATAGTGGATATGGGTCTTGCTGCCCCTATAGCTCCTTTTTTAGACAAGGTTCATATGACAAATTCACCACCATAACAGGAACAGGCAAGCAAAAACTGAGGTTAATGCTACTCAATGCTAGAAGTCTAAATCTTAAAATGCGCTCACTTGAAGCACCCCTTAAAATGAAGAACATTGATATCTGTGCAGTGACTGAAACCTGGTTCAAGGCTCTAGAGAGCACTCCTTCATTACCAGGCTATAACTCATACCACACTTTTTGGCCATCTAACCTGGACCAGAACACCAAAGGCAGAGGTCTGTCCATGTTCATTAAGGATATCCACACCTCCAGGCTAGTTGCACAGCATAATGCATCTGCGGTTATCCAAGTGTAACTAACTCTGGGCAAAACTGCAGTAGCTTGATACAGATACCCCACCATGTTGCAGGATTCCCACTCCTCTTTTTCTATCCTCCAAAAAAAGGAAGCCAATCTGGAGGTCTCCTGCCATAAACAAACTCTACAACAGAAGGAAGAAACTGTTGCAAAAGAGAGTAAAAATCCCATGAGTGGAGGAGCTCCCTGGTCAGCCTCAGTAAGAAGCTGAGATCCCTTATAAAATCCTCCAAAGCTAGCTACGAAAAGAAAATCACCACTGATTCTAAGGGGAACCAAAAAGCATTCTATAGCTATGTCAAGAATCTCAATGACAACACCCAGATCTGCTCTGAGTTACAGCACAATGGCACAAAAATTACAGAACCAACTGATATTGCCAACATCCTGGCAGACAGGTTCAGTGCTAACTTTACCCCCCCTCTCACCCCCTAAAGGGCCCACATCTATACAGGAAGAATGCAGAGTCCCTGTAATCACATCTATGCAGGTAAAAGCTGAACTCTCTAAAACCAAAAACACAGCATCCATGGGACTGGACAACATCCCAGCCTGCGTTTTATGCGAACTTCAGAATGAACTGGCTTCCCACCTAAGCACCATGTTCAATCATAGTCTCAAGTCAGGCTTTATGCCCACTGAAAGGTGCACAGCAACAGTTATCCCACTCCACAAAGGGGAAGCCACCACTGATCCTGGGAATTAATGCCCTATTAGCCTGACGAGCCTGGTCTGCAAGGCCATGGAATGTATCATCATGGAACTCATAAACAAAGACATTGGTAACCTCCAAACTCTGGACCCCACCCAATTCAGGTTTGTGAAAGGCAGATTATGCCTTTTAAACCTGATCGACTTCTTTGAGGCAGTCACCAAAGCCATAGACAAGGGTAAGGTGGTTCACACAGCCTAACTTGATCTCGCCAAGGCTTTCAACACCATCCCTCATTCTGGAATTATAGCAAAACTCACTAAACTAGGTGTAAATCCCTACATCACAAGATGGGTTGCCAACTGGCTCACTGACAGAACCTACACTGTAAAAGTTGCAGACTCCAAATCTGACTTCAAGCCAGTGACAAGTGGAGAACCACAGGGTTCAGTCCTCCTGTTTGGTATCTACTTCTCTGAAGTACAGGCTAACACAGAAGGCCTCTGGCTAATGAAGTTTGCAGATGATTGCAAACTAGAAGCCATAATCGAGTCCCCAAATGATGTGGACATCCTACAGAAGGGCCTCACTGAGACAGATGCCTGGTGTCAGAGGCATGGCCTCAAGCTCAATGCCAAAAAGTGCATTGTCATCCCCTTTGGTAAAAACTCTGTATCCATGAACTACCACATAATCGGCAGTCTACTTAATGCCGAATGTGTGATAAGAGACCTTAGGACCTAGGTGGACAGTAGTCTCTCCTTTGATAATCACTTCACCACAGTAGTCAGGAAATCCTTCTATGTGGCACACCTCATCATAAAAGGAGTTCTCATCCAGGAAAAAAGAGGTCATTTTTTTCCCTCTACTCGGCACTCATTAGACCCATTATAGATTACAATACCCCATTTGGAATGTACCTCACAAGGCATCTGCAGCAGCTGGAAAGGCCACAGAATTACCTCGCAAAGAGGATTACTGGCCTCAAACAGATGCCTTACACTGACCGTCTCAAATAACTCCAACTTTACTCTGTAGCATATTGCCTACTCTGAGGTGATCTCTGCCTAACATATAAAGCTATGTTAAATCCAGAGCTGTTGGACATGCTATACCTAAAGAAATCCCAATCCCTCCGAGCTACACACTCTAGGGACCTAAACCTTATCACCACAATAAAGTGAACATGCTGGAGGGATAGATTCCTGTCTCAAAGACTTCCTGTACTCTGGAACAAGCTACCCATCTATGTCAGGCAAAGTTCCTCATTAGCACTCTTCAAGAAAAATCTTGATGAGTGGATGGGAAATAGGAAATACACCCCTGGGATCACTTCTGTGGCTCTGCTTGACAGGAGCACAGGAAATTAACTTTCTTAGGTGGTGTAAGCCAGGGAACCTTGTTGGCAAGGCTTACTTAGGCCCTTGGCCGATAGCCTAGTACCTAATTATGAACCTATTACTAAATCTCAAACAGACAAACAGGCATATCAGGAACTCAGAAACAAGGCAAAAAGTCTAATCAAATAGGACAGAGTAAATTATTACTTTACTATCCAAAACAAATGCCATAATGACCCACAAAAAATTCTGGAGAGCAGTTAATAACATCCTCCTACCAGGCAATGCTAGCACCCACCTCCTCTTCCACTAACAACCTAGACAGTATAGCCATTCTATATATATATATATATATATATATATATATATATATATATATATATATATAGGAATTCTAACTCTCTCCAGCAAGTATGCCTCCAGTACCACTCATATTAATCCTACGTCTGACAAAAATAGGGACTTCTTCACTTTACAACCCATATCTACCAACACAATAAAGAAACTACTAAAAAATTGGAAACCCATTATCCTAGCTGCAGATAAACTTCCTACAAAATATCTTAGAATTACAGCTAATGCCATCTCCATCCCTATATCTGTCCTCATTAACCATTCCATTACTAAACAACTAGTTCCATCAATTTGGAAAATTTCATAAATTATCTCTTTATACAAAGTCAGCAAGTCAACAAACGTATCCAATTATTGGTCAATTGCTATACAGTCACCCATATCCAAGATACTGTAAAAACTTATGTGTACACAAATTATGGGCTTCTTACTTACTAACAAATTGTTATCCAATACCCAGTATGGGCGCTGACCCTCCCACAGCACCAGCTCTGCCCTTATGACCCTCACTGACATAGTCAACCACCACAGAAATAATGGCAAATGTGTCTCTGCTATTTTTCCTGACCTCTCTAAGGCTGTTGATATGGTCTGTCACAGCAAGCTCTTAAATGTACTTACCAAACTCATCTTATACCAATCTACTCTGTCCTGGTTCAGAGAGTATATAGCAGGCTGTCAGCAAGCAGCTGACTGGCAACAGACACTTTCTTCTCCACTGCCCATCACCCTAGGAGTTCTCCAAGGTTCTGTCCTTGGCCCCTGCTATTTACTGTCTTTACTAACAATCGCTATACTTCAACCCTTCATGCATCTCTTGTACAGTACGCTGACAATTCTACACTGATATTTGCAGCTTCTTCTCCACACTATCTACAATCAATAACTCAACGATCTTTCACTGCAATTGAAGCTTGGCTAACTGATTCTCAACTTATTTTGGAATGCAACTAAACCAAGCTTATGCTTTTCTACCCCCTCTAGAAACAATGACCTTCCCCCCCTCTTCAGAATTTCAACACTAAATAACCCATCATCTCTCCCATACAACACACAAAAATTTTAGGTTTAGAAATCAACATTACTTTGGAATTTGAGATCCATATTGCCCAAACCATAACACAAAAAACACTATAGTTAGAACTAATCTTATCTCAATTCTTCTCTATGCATCGCTAATTCTTACAAACCTTAGGAAATCAGATTTTGACAAATTTGAATTGTGCTATAACAAAATTGCAAAATTTGCTACTGATGCCAGCTCTAGGACATATCATTGCACTGCCCTCAAACAACTGAATTGGGTAGAACTCCCTCAACTAATAACTTATCACCAACTGTGCTTGGCACATACGATCCTGCACCAACCTGAAAAAAACTCCAGCACTGTAAAACTTAACTCCTTACTCTAACAAACGTGTACTTCACTCGAGTAGCAAATCCCTGTTAAATGTTACCAAAGCTAACAATAAATCAGGCAACTCCCTTTTCATGAACTGCACAGCTAACATCTGGAATAGCTTACCATCAGAAATAACATCTATTTCCAATTTATCTTGCTTCAAAATAACTCTTAAGTCTTACTTAACCAATACATGGCTAAGCTCCTGTACAAATCCTGGATAGGAAAAGAATTTTAATGCAATGTCCTATTTAGTCTAAACACTCTTTCTTTAGGTAATACTAGTTCCTCACACAAATCAGATCACATCTCACCTTTCAACATACTTCTACCCATTCTTATTATAATCTAAAGCATGTATTCAAGGAATCTAGTAAAGTTATTCTCCTTAAGTTGCAATTATTTTTCAGTATCTATATTCTACTGTAGCTCCTCCTACTACGGACAGTCAATGTAGTATATCTATGAACATTGCTAACCTACCAGTTGTTATTAATAATACCTGGTTTACATTGTATAAGCCACTATTTCCTGATAGATTTCTTCACTTTGTTTTTTTTAAAGAATAATTCTCTCTTTTCCTGTATTAGACTATGCATCAATGCCATTAATAAGAATATTTGCATGACTGCATTTTCATCCAATGTTATATGTTTAAAACAAATGTCAAGCCATGTATATGTAAACCTTGTATTTGTAGTCATTGTTACATGTTAAATGTGGAGCTTTCCTCCCAGGGCCTCCGCTGAAAAAGGATTTTTGTCCAGTTGGACTTTCCTGGTAATCAAATGTAAAATAAAAATAAATAAATGACGGCCTATAGTGTTTAGGTGTCAGATGTTTGTGTTTTCCTCCATTACCGACAGGAATACAGACACATAGAACAGTAGTTTGTTAAGAAGGAAAGCATTGCTCTGTGTCTTAGCTCAGCCTCTTAAACAAAAGGCCAATGTACATATACTATGGTCAGCTGTGGGTTCAAATCCATGTAGAGATCTCTTTCATTAAATGTTGATTTGTGTGTCTGTGAAAATGCTTCTGTAGATACCTGCTTGTTCATGTCAGCAGGTATTTTGCACATGCTTACAACTACAGTGTTTATTTGTCAAATTTCTATGAATATCTCCATTATCCATATTTTTCTGCCAACAGCAGCTATCTTACTACAGTTTTATGTGTAAAGGTGTGAACATAGTGGGATAGTTGTACACAGCTGGAACATACATCTCAACCAATCAGGGAATAATTCAGACATAACGACAATCAGGGACATATTTTCTATGTTACTATTACTCTTTGACCCGTGTTACAGTATACA
This sequence comes from Protopterus annectens, assembly GCF_019279795.1. Lineage (NCBI taxonomy): Eukaryota > Metazoa > Chordata > Ceratodontiformes > Protopteridae > Protopterus > Protopterus annectens. Next base: position 259,590,750 of record NC_056748.1, on the reverse strand, counting down.
GGAAGGTGGAACACAAGAACATTGGCTAAGTAAATGTACTGTATACCTCTGTCATTGCTTATTAACTCCAATTCACTTCCTTTCTCCTACTGTGATTTGGAGGGAGTGAGGTTCACATATATACATTTTGAAGCTAAATTAAGGACATTGCTATGTAGTAACAAAATCTATGTGTATCAACATGTGGGTCATTAAGTTCTATGGCCTCAAGAATGGGGTTATTTTTAAATAGAATAGCTATTCCTCCACCCCTTTTGGCCATTTAGTCTTGTCTTATATTTTCGTCCCTCCTACCCAAACTACATTCTGAGGTATGTGATGAACAGGAATTTGTAGTTAAGGGTTTAAGAGCATTGTTTCACAGTATGAGCTATGAAATGTTACAGTTCTGTTTTTTTTTTTGTTGTTGTTCTGACCACTGTGCTGGCATGCAGTCAAGATTGCATATGTTGGTTTACAAATGCACAGCACATGGTGAAAGGTGAACTGTAGTTTAACCATCTTATACAGTGGAAGCCCTGATCCATGTTATTACTCAATCCCTGCACAGTCACAGCTGGAATAGCTTAGCTAGGCAGGTAGGGGTCAGGGTTACAGTGTGAAAGTTGAGGGTCACAAGTTTGAATTTCAGGTCCTCCAATCTGTGTTTGTTAGTCTTACAATGTGTACAGTTTTGCATGTGGCACATCAAAAAATGTGTATGCAGATTATGTAATGTTATTCAATGTAAAAGGTAGAGAATGTGAGCTGCTCACTGTTACTTTATACATATCTAGTCTTTGCCTTTCATATACGCTTTTTACCTTTTGTAGGTGATAAAGAATGCACAAGGAACAGGATGTTGTGCATCTAGCTAATGCATGGGCTGCAGAAGAAGCACAGGGAGAAAGACATGTTGACTACATTTTCATGTTTTCTACCTAGAATGAATCTGAGCATTGTTAGGGGACCGATTTGGTTTGCATTTAAATGTATACTATTACTACTAATGCAAGGCTACCCAGCATGCACCTTTAAGTTTACTTCAAGAGTAATACAATCCCTGTGATTACCAGTTTGTATTTCATAAAAAAATGATTACATATAGATTAGGAGCAGGCCATGTTTGCTGAAGGTAATGTTGTGAATTGTCAGTGACAACTTAGATGACAGTCAGCTATGTGTAACTGTCACTGTGCTATTGGTTATGATGTTTATCATACAAATTAATACTGTTTTGTCCGTTGTTTGCACAGTAGGTGTTGGCACACTTGAATTTCTGGCTGTGGTGCTCAGTTGTTGCTCAGTTTTGCATAGGCTGCTTATTCACATGCTGAATGGGTATATATTGTTTCAGCATTCAGACTGTTGTTGGCCAACTATGTCTGGCATATGCATCAGTTCAACATGGGTATTGCTTTTGCTTACAAGACTTTTGATGCTTAGTCACTACACTCTTGCATCTTGTGTTTAGGGATAGCTGTGCACAGAGCCATTCCTGTTCTTCATTTATATCTGCCTGTTACACAATCACCTCTCAGCAGTACTCCATTTGCATTTTGTAGTTACATGTATAGTGACTACTAATAAATGTATGTAGGGCATTGATACATTAGTAGATAGTATTTTCTATATGACATAACCTATGTTTTTATATATCACATGCTGTCACTGTGTTTATGATTATCTATTATTTCTAGGGTTTTGTTTTGCATTCCAAGGATATGATGTTGTGTCATCCAATGGCTATATTGAATTTCTCAGCTAATTTGCATTTAGCTTTTATATTTACCACTGCATTGTCATCTCACTATATCTTCATTATACAGAAATGTTTCTGGTGGCTGTTCAAAAGACTCATTACTTGCACAGACACCTAGGTTACAGTTATGTGTGGATCACATTTTCACACACTGACATAAATGTGGAAGCCACACATACAATACAGGAAACACGGAAACAGTGATAATATCTCAGACATTCTCCTAGCCAATGTAGTGAGGCATGTGTCAAGTACTACTCACAGCAAGTCATAGTAATTGTTATGTTATTAGTTTCACAATGGTATAACAGCGTATTAGCTGTTTTGCAATGTGGATACATGTCAGTGTTGCATGCCACAGTGTCATGACGTACTTGTCTTTATATGTCATAATATGTATGTGTACTGGCTGTGCACATGCTTGTCATGCATGGTATGGTATCTTTCGGCTTTTCCCGGTTAGGGGTCGCCACAGCGGAACTCCAGTCTGCTAATGATTGGCAGTAGATTTTTATGTACCGAGTTGCCAGCCCTGAAGCACAACCTTCAACAAAGGTACGCCCATTCACGCATGTCTCCACACAGAAGACGCTTTAGCTGAGAATCAAACAGGACAACGTCTTACTGTGAGGCAACAATGCTACCACAGCACCACCGCCACAGCAATGATGTCTATTAAACAATTATTCAGGTAATGGCAGGATTTCCACAGAGAAGTTGTGTTATACTTGCCATGGCATAGCCTAGAGTAACTTGCTCACATTCTTTGATGGATATAGTGGCCCTGACATGGGCCTTTTTTGAAATCATCCATAACTGTAGATAATAGGAAACTGATATTGTCTTGTGTGCATGAATGTCCACCTGCTAGCAGCACCTCTATCCTTATACATAATCATTTTAGGACATATCATCTGAGAATGTGGTTTTAATGGCACCTGCAATGTATGATGATATATCTTTCTTCTCATATACAGAGATCATGTTGAACACATAGTAGTAATGTCTGTTACATTTCTGATGTGCACATCATTTTGTGTTTAATAATAGCCATGTTTTTCACAGGAATGTGCAGCCTGATAAACATGTGGTTTTCATTGTTATGATTTGGATTCATGATCTACATTGCATACAGTGGTACACTTGACTATGGGTGTACCATATTGCAATATGTCTTTTCTGTTTGTATACTGTATGCACTCATATAGTTCAGGTATGCATTTTATGTACTTTCTTTCTTGTCATATGATTCACCTTAATGGAGCTTGCGACCTGTAGATGCTCATCCATCAGATGCCAAAAATGATTGCATGCTAGACCACAGCCCAAGTCCTTGGATGATGACCATGATGAAGTTGATGACAATGAGGAAGGACTTGGACCTGCACATGCCATTATCCCTGCTGTATCCCAGAGGAGATACCATCCTCCACCACCAGCAGACGATTTTCATGACCAGATCTGGGAGGTGATGATTAATGTCTTTTGGACACAGATGAGAGACATTATGGGGAATTTCTTCCAAAATATGACATGGACTATGTGGGACTCATTCAAGGAAATACCCAAGAGATCATTTACGATGCTCATCCCCATCATGGTGGGTCCTCAAGACCATAAGTATTGTCTGCATGATCCACTTGTGTACTGCTGCCACCACAGTGCTTGCCATATAAGTGAATGTACTGTATAGGCACACTATGCATTTGTAGCATTTTGCTGCTATGCTTATGTGATACATAGGTAGCTATACACTGTAGATGTCATGTGACATTTTGCATTATGTTGCACCTGGTTATGACACATATTACCACATTAGACATACAGTCTTCATGCCAATGTCCATGAGTTTCTACACTTGATGTATACATTGGTCCATGAGTGCAGGTATTGTGCTCATTGCAGGTGTATGTGTGTGTACTTCATGCAGATCACCATATTGTTGTTATGGCCAATGCACTGTATGTCTGTCACAGTTATATATTTTGCAGTTAATATGCTGATACTGATACAAGAGTTCCACTGCAATTACCAAACAACATGTTGCCCATACTCCACAAATAACACAGTGAGATGGGTTTGATTTGTGGGTTGGTGTGTCATGTCTGTTCAACAGCAGAACATGCCTTTGCTGCTGTGCTTTGTATGGACTTATCATGCTGTCACACTGGCATACTAGCTTTGTGTGTGGCACAAACTGGCAATGATGGTACCATGTTGCATCATATAACTATATCTGCTATATATGGGCAGTCCTACTATACAGAATGTGTAGATCACCACTGTACCATTCATCTATACACTGTGGTACTGCTGATTTATATAGCAACATTAAAGTACGCCTTATGTAACCTATGTTACATTTCCACATGCATTCCTTATTCACATACATGCCCATATTTTGGAAAATGCTGTACATATGCACTGATTTAGGTATACATCTCTGCACATATTCCAATCAACAGAGAAATCCCATTGTACCCTGGGACTGTGAACAATCATTTAATCCATGTTCATGTGTTGTACTGTTGTTCACAGGACTATCCTTTGCTCAGTCATACCCATCATCAGTGATGTATATATTAGCACAGGTGTTTATTCCACATGTTGTTGTATATTGGCATGGCAGCATGAATGTGTATGTGATACTGATTCTTAGGTCATTTACTTATACCTCTTGCTCTTAGATTATTGCACAATACAGTGTGTCTCTGATTTCTGCATGGCCATGTTTATTACCATCAGCAGTGCAGTCTGTAGTTGATATATTGGCCATTTGCTTCATTGTAGATTGGGTTGACTTCATCACCACAGTATGTGGTGTACATATGCATTTGCAATGTGTCCCCTTACACTGTTGTCCTGCTTTATTGTTTGCCGACTTAGCTTTGCTGGTATGTCCTCCTCGTTATGGGCCAGTGCTGTCTATCTTGCTTCACCCTTTGTAGGTATGGCATATATCTTGTACATATGCATGGTACATGTTAACCTTCTTTTGAATTATCATCCATTATCATATAGCTGTATTGTTAGATGCAAGATATTGCATACAAGTTGCTGACTATTGCTTACATTACATCTGTGTTCCTGTTATACTTGTGTGTTATGAATTACCCAGACTAATTTGATGTAATTCATATGCACTACCTTATGATAGCTATACAGTGTTAATCATAGATTTCAAAATGCATATTATTCTAGGTCATTGGTGTCTGTACATGTATTGAGATTGCTTTTCTATAATTTCCAGTTAGGCCAATAAAGGTCATACATATACATGTACACCTGAGCATTGTCTCTGACATGGTATATGTCTGTGACATACGCATTCCATCACATGCCTGTTTTGGTTGTGTCCACCTACTTGTGTAAGGAACAGCTAGTTTGCTGCTTTGCTACAGTACTGCTGTTTGGCACTGTGCTTGATTGTTTGCCTTTCACATGCATGGTCCCAGGTTCTATTCTGTCCTGTGTTGGTATTCTCCAACATTTTGTGGGCTGCATTTGCTCAAATCTGCTGTTGATTGGCTTACACTTGCACTTCTGACTGACTACTTGGGTACTGGATTCAATATCTAACATGCACTGTGATCTCTATTTATTGCCTTACACCACACAACTGCCATCAATCATACACATCCAGGTCTGACTGTTACACAGCTTTTAACATGTCATAATGTAATATTGATTAGATACATATATATTTCTGCATTTCACTGTGGCAGGCATGTAACCAGGCCCTGTTTGTCACCTTTCTTTTGCCCATGTTGTAGAGTGTGCTGTCTGTGTACCTCACTTTTCCTTACTGTTTATTTATGACCTTTTTCTGTCATGTCTTGTGATATTTGTTATGTGGGTACACCTGCTGCACCACCCTTCTCCTCCTCTTTCCCTGTCTTTTCCTTTCATTCAAATATCCAAGAATAAAATGGGGTATATTCCCACTAAAGAATTTGCCCCTACCCCTCTGACTGTTCTTCAAATTTTCTTATTCCAACATACATCTTGAGTGTCCTTCTTCACTTATACTGCATATCTGCTTTTCTATCTCTCTGTTTCTTTGGGTGTGTGCATTACTTGTGTTATTCACACATGTCCCGCATCCATTAATAGCTACTGTTAGCCCTGGCAAAGTGGCCATGATTGCCTTTTGTAGATCCCATCAATTCTATAATTTCTGGTCAAAGTATTTAATAATTACATGACTTAGGGAAACATCCATAGTTGTCTGTGGGCCTACTGGCATCATTGCTTTACATATGTATTACTTTCAAATGTAATGTGTCTTGCATTGGGCTTGGAGAATTTCTGTAGCTTTGTTAATTCACATCTCAGTTTACAAGACTTTTCATGAATTAAAGTGTCTGTGACTGCTAGACAGTGCACCGGTGCAGCTGGTTAGTTCTGTTTTGCGCTGACATATTCTAAGTTCACTAAAGCATATTTGCATAGTATAGGCTTATATGTAAGTTTTGCACACATGTTGGCAAAATGTGGCAGATTCCATGAATGTTATGAAATTCAGCCCACAATTTGTTCTTTTCTTTTCTTTTGTTTTTTTCTGTCAACTGCTAATCAACAAGTTTTACTCAATCAGATGGTGTTCGACGTCTTTACGTTTCCTCCAGCTGACAAAGATCCATATATAGATATAAAATTTAACGAATAAATTAGTATGAAAAAACAAAATTGGGGGGGTTAAAATGTACTAGCTTATATAAAACTGGAATGAGTTAACAGAATGTGAAGTGAATGGAAAATGTATAATGACATGCCTGATGGTCCAGTGGACTAAATTAAGATAGTGAATTTGAGATAAACATGGGTCAGAGATTATACTGACAGCAAAGAAATTATTCTTTAAAGTTATCATGGGCATTATATTAACAAATGATTTGTGTTGTATAAATATTTCAGCTTTATTTGTTCTTTCTTTTTTTTGAATAAATAACAAACTGGAAAAGTGGGAGATCTATGCTAATGAAAATAAAAAAAACTTTAATGACCTTGAAAATCTTAAAGTGATTATTGAATACCTTATAGCCCAGAAAGTATTAAAGGGGTTACCCTAATGAATTTTGTTACTGCTTGCATAATCTAACACTGCCTTCTTGGCGTATGGGCAATACCTCAACCGAATGCTACTTTGAGGACTTATCAGCTGGAGTTTTAATTCATAAAGAAAATGGTGCTTGATCAAGTACAAACCACACAAAGTTATGTAAACCTGCATGAGGGAATGAGAGGAATAACTACCACCTCATGAAACAAAAAATGAGGAATGTTTAAAATGTATGCCTGGATTTTGTTTATTTACTACGTAGTTTTATTTATTTTATACTCAGCCAGAACCAGTAGAAGACAACAATAAGGTGAAAGGGGGGGTACCTTTGCCAGACAAATACACCTGAATGATGGAATACTTTGACTGGAAGATAACAGTGACTCAAACTGTAAAAAGTACTGAAAAAATACAATACTGTGTTTATCAAACTAGTGGAATAATCCACTGAACTCATATTTCTATTGTTTCTATTTAAATGCTAAAAGAAACAGACTGCTGGAAAAAACTCCCATTTAAGGTAAAACATTTACATGTATTTATTTATTGATTGATTGTTGATTGATTGATTACATTTGTTGACCAGGAAAGTCTGACTGTGCACATAGTCCCATTTTCACTGGAGGCCTGGGGAGGAAAGCTCCAAATGACACATATTAGATAAAATGTATAGATAGTGAAGAAAAAACATTTTACAAGTGTATACATAGGGCTGGATTCAATAAACCTTACATGGTTGCATACTGATTTGTATTCAGTAAGTGGCTCTACATGGTGTATAATGTTGTGCAAACATGGAAAACACTGTGACATGCTAATTACAGTATAAACAGCTGAGTTGTATGCTAATCAACTAATCCAAGATGGCTGAGCTATACACCAAGCTATAAAGCAATCATGTGCAACTTTGAATTCTAAAACCTATTGGAAGACAGCAACAGAAACTATACCAGAGGGAACGCATGTTGGTTGCTGTTGCTGCTTTTCTGCATGTGTATGTGTAACAGGCTCAAGTCTATGCTGCTGCTGCTGGTCATAGAACTTGGGAAAAAAAAGGAAAATAATGTTTAGACCCGTGTTTAACTTTCCATGGTCTTCATCAGGTGGAAATATTGGAGCGCTAGAGGGTGGATAGAGATGTACTCCAGGAACTCTGCAATATTTTTTGTCCTCAACTGAGAACAAGGGAAAACTAAGGGGAATCAATACCTTTTGAGACCAAGGTATGTGTAGCACTAAGAATTTTAGCTACAGGGACCTTCAAAGACCAATAGGGGACATGCTGGTAGTGTCACAGGCATCAGCATCCAGGACCTATATCAGTTCCTGAGTATTATGCCAGTGACTATACATATTTTTTGGTTCCCTGCATGACAGAGGTCTAACTATGCAGGATTTCTACTACATAGCACACTACCCTAAAGTCTTGGGTGCCATAGACTGCATGCACATTGAGATCAAAGCACCACCAGGGAACAGGGAAAGGTCTACATAAACAGAAAGGGATTCCACTCCATTAACTGCCAGGTCATGTGTAATGCTAAGTGATTCATCCTGGCAACCCTGGCAGTTACCATGACTCACATATCTGGCAAAGCCCACAAGACCATTTACTGGGGATGCCTGGAACCATAGTTGATGGCATATTGACTGTGGCTGAATGAAATCCAAAAGATGCGTGAGTCACAACCTTGGTGTCAGATTCAACCTTTGAACACCCCCTGATCGTGCCTCCATTTGTACACCACAATCATCACCAGAGCCTACCAATACTCTAACATCAGGTGGTAGGAGTCCTCAGTGGTGGCTGGTGACTTCAAATCAAAGGGGGGCTGCAGGAAACAGCTGAATGGGTGGGGTCAATGGGAAAGGGTGTGGCCAACTAGAAAGGGGAGGAGCTATGCTCAAAACTACAAAAACTAACTTTAATTAAATACGCTGCCCTGGGTGCCAAACCGTCATTATGAGAGTCCAATCAAGACAAAATGAAGTGTAAAAGAATAAAAATATTTCAAAGCATTGGCTGCATGACAGCTTACTTAATATCTAGATGGAAACAAAACGGTTGTGCCAGTCAAAATCAAGTATAAGAAAAACAAGCAGCACTCAATTCAAACCACTTCTCCTTGCACTGCAGTTCTAATTATAATTTATATTCAGCTTTATTAAAGTACCAAGTAACATGCTGAAAGTAGCAATCTCTGTGATGCCCCCACTTGTAAAGATGTTTCTTATCCAAAAAAAGACCTGCTGCTTGACAACTATCTACTTGTTTCATGGGGAAAACATGATCAAAGCAAAAAATGAAAAGCAAACAAGAAACAAGCTCAAGATACATTGCTTAAAGGATTACTGTACATGTTATGGACCACCCATGAATGGCATTCTTTTTAGTTAATGGGTAAATCCCTCAGAGATCACTGGAAGCCTTCAACAAGTGTAATGAGCTTCTTAAAATAATGAAATCCTGTCCTTTATTACAAATACTGTCATATGCATTTCAATACCCAAGGCTTATACATTATCTAGTTAAGTATTCTCTGCATGGCAACAACAGAAAGGCTTTCAATTTTGGCAATTCTTTAACAGTATGCTTATTAAAGCTTACTTGCTTGTTATGATCTCAGAGAAGCTTACCTGATGGTCATTAAAGCATTGCTACTTAAACACAGAGCAACAGGCACTTTCTGAGTAATAAGCATACATCAACAGTACAAAAATATGACAGAAACCAGACCATTCTGCAAAAGCAAGAACAGAAGAAAAGCCACTGTAGTACTTGTGTCTACCTTGGATGGGGTGATACTCTGCACATTTACACTGCATAACTGCTCCTTGCCTTGCTTGGACACATCCAAAGTCACTACATGGGGGAGTGGGGTGCAACAAGTATGTCACAATTTGAAATGTCTCTGGCTGACTGTGATGGCCCTGGCACATCTGTCATACCACTCAACCTCAGAGCAAGAAATCTGGACAAAGCCATACATAGAAGTGGGACAAAGGCCCAAAAATAAGGACAATTTTTAAATATTGCTCTTATAAACTTAGAAAGATAATAGAATAGTGGGTCTTGCATTAGTATGAATTTTCTGAAGGGAATGAAATCTGAAACTCAAATGTCTGTCATTATTTTCTAACTTCAGTCTTTAATGATTTGCCACTAATTTGCCAAAAAACAATTTTATGAAAAATGGACCAAAAATGTGATGCAAAAATATAAAATAGCCACACAATACAGCTGGGAACCTGTCAAAGAAGGGACACTTTTTTAATATTAGTACTGCTAACCTGAGCAGCTGACAAAATAAAATAATCTACATGCATTTACAGCTGGAAACCTGTCAAAGAAGGGACATTTTTTTAATATCAGTACTGCTAACTTGAGCAGCTGAGAAAATAAAAGAATCTACATGCATTTCTGAAATAAAAGTAATCTATAACACTGATTATTACAGTTATTTCTTAATTGTAAACCCTCCATGTTTTCTTCCAAAATTGCTATTTTGCGGAGGGATCATTAGGGGAAGAGCAACATTTTGAGCCAAAATCGGGGACAGTTGAGAGGTTTGGCTATGCCTAATTCTATAAAGCAATTTATTTGCATGCACCTCTCAACCTGTTAATGCAATAAATCTGGACAAGGCCAAATATATTGGGGGAACATATAAACAGTACTAAAAATTGCTCTTGTATAAACTGTGACAGTTGATAGAATAACAGGTCTTACTTTAGCATGCATTTTTCTGAAGGTTATGAAGTCTGAAACTCAGTGTGTCATTATTTAGTGACTTAATTACTAAATGATTTTCCAGAAAACCACAAATTTTATGAGGAGCAAACCAAAAATAAGAAGCAAAAATCTATTCATTCTGTCAAAATTTGGACAGTTGGGAGATATAGTTCAACTGGGGCTGTCTTTGAGTTTTCCGCCCTTCCCCCTCACAAAATCATGGTCGAATGGAGCCCCCCCCCCCCCCGCAGCCATTCCAATGATCCATTACTTGGCTATTTCACTCCATTTACTATAAACACTAATGTGCATACTGCTTTACTTCTATGATGATTTGGATTTCATTTGAAAGTTTTATTTTGCATTTTACAGCACAAACACTAAGACGTCTGTTAAACAAAGCAATGCAGTCTCACAATGAAAACAGACTTAGCATTAAAACTTCTCTGCCCTTGAAACTCACATTCAATGAAACAGCATTGAAACCCACATTCAAAGAAAATACATTTTGCCAGTGGCAGATAAAGATTAACTTTGGGCTGTTTTCAAATCATAGGCCCCTTGCACATGAAACATACATCTGCTCTTTGATACACCTTCCTGATTGTACTAAATTATATTCCTTGTACAATACAGTACAGTTGTTAGAGGGTGTTTTAAATTTATTGTTTTGAACATTTTCCCAGTAAACAATGAAACAAAACGCATGCACCAATAATGACAAAACTGCCCAATTCAGAACATGTTTACAGTCAACAATGAAACAAAATGCATGCACCAATAATGACAAAACTTCCCAGTTCAGAACATTTCCATCATAAAAGTCTACTCAAACTTCTACAGTCCACCATTATCAGTAAATATGCACAATCTCTGAATAAGTAAAAGTCATCTAAATAATTCCACATTAAAGAAATCTGTAACTATTAAAGAGGTTGCTGCTAGCAAACAACTTTATATTTCATTGTTTCATCTACAAAAAGAGTGCCTGTTGCCTTGAGGAATAAATTGCCTATGTTGCATTAAAAAAATGATAAGCTAGTAATATTGCAATAGAGAATGGATGGCAAACTGATAACAGATTCATAGTTACTAGGTATCTTTGCCAAAAGGACTGCAGCATCCACCCCCTTTACAACACAGTACAGTATCAGCAATGCATCTACCTACTGTGGGAGTAGAACCCAGTGCCTTCTGCATCAAAAGTAAGTACACTACCTGTCGTTCTATTAACAATGCAAGCAGACTCAGCATAAGCAGCACTACATTTTTGTTCCCCTGCAGCTATCAGCTTCTTGTAAAATCTTCTTGACACTCAGCTGTATCTCTGAACTTTGCAGCACAAGAAATCTGGAAAAAGCCAAAATTTATTGGGTGGGGACAAAAAATGAAAAAACAGGGATACATTTTAAACATTGCTTGTGTAATGTTGAAAAGTTGCTAGAATAAAATGCTGTGCTACCACCATACATTTCATTGCCAAGTATTGAACTCAGGACACTGTGCAAAACAGTCAGGGCAACATACCACTACACCAAATCATCTGTTTTATGAAAGAGAGGAAGACTGAAACTTAAATGTCTAGCATTTAGTGAATTAAGTTCCCACCATAGCTGTCAACCTCTAATACAGCCCCCAAACATATTTAGTGAATTCAGTTCTCACCATAGCTCTCAACCTGTTAGCAAAAAGCACGTAGACAAGACAAAGCCAGTAATGGGGGAATACAGCCCCCAAACATATTCAGTGAATTCAGTTCTCACCATAGCTCTCAACCTTAGCACAAAAACCTGGATGAAGCCAATAATGGGGAATACAGTCCCAAAAATAGGGACAAAGTTCAGATATCCATCTTATAAACTTCAAAATTGCTAGAATTTTGTGTTACCATGTACTTTCTGAAGAATATGAAGTCTGAAATTCAAATGCTTGTCATTTTATTTAACATTTCTTAACCAGGAAAGTCTGACTTGGAACAAACACAGGGAGGACATGCAAGACTCAAGCAGATGACTCCTCAGCCAAGAATCAAACCAGAGAACCTGTAGCTGTCAGGCAACAATGCTACCAGTGCATCACTGCACCACTGACTGTGTCAAGAAACAAAAATACAGAAACCATAAATTTTATGAGGAGCAGAACAAATATGAGTCAAAAATCTGCACATTTTTAACAAATAGTGGTACACACACACACACACACACACACACACACACACACACACACACACACACACACACACACACAAACACACACACACACACACACACACACACACACACACTCTGTCCCCATAGAGATCCTGTCCAGTTACGTCCTCTGCAGCAGCCCAGCTATGTCCTCCATCTGTCTCATCTCTACTCTCCATAACGGCCCACGCATGCTGTTCTCCTGCAAGACATGAGTAGGCTGGAGCATCCTGCTGGTGGGTCCTTGCAAGACTTGAATAGGCTGCTGGTCTGTGCACCACACAGACCTCTGAAGAGAGCAGTCTGGAGTTCAGTAATGAGCATGCATGCATGCATGGAATTCTGGTCTGCCTCTGACAGCAGTCAGAACTAAGCACAAATTTATTCATTTTTACATTATGACCTCATTTTCCTTGTCACTGAAAGGGAGTTTTCATGGATTTGTAGGCTTGAGTGTCATAATCCTATGTGACGTAAAACAGAGGATAAAACAGATAAATATCACATAACTAATGTTTATTCTTATAAATCATCAGTCTGTGTACCCCTTTGTCAACATTAAGCACTTGAAACACATTTTTCATATAGTACAAATAGGAATACCACATAAGTAATGTATATATATTTTCCACAGAAATATCAGGATGGCTACAGATTTTCAACAGAAAGCACTTGAAACACACACTTCTGTTTTTGCAACACACAATGGTAGGTGGCTCCCCCACTCCCCAAAACACCAAACAAAGGTTTGTACAAACCAAGGAATACTACTGAAGTAATGTATTTATGCTTTCCACACAATTATCACAATGTGTATGCATTTTCAAGAGAAAAGTCAATTTATGAGTGCCAGTTACTTTTTAGTGTGCCCACCACTCCTGTGAAGGTTGCCCTGGGTCATCTCTGAAGCATAACACCAGAGTCAGTAATATAAACATTATATTCCTCTCCAATAACATAGAACATCGAAAAATCAAATTTAAAAAAAACTTGTGCTGAAAATATAATTCATCTGTCTCAGAAATGTAAATGCCTGCCAGTAATGACTGTGCTAACAGAGAAGTATAAAAAGTGCATACAGATAAAAGTTCCATTTTCTGCTGTATACATAAATACATTTGTAACATTTTACAAAATCTAGAATGTCTTTATTATTTATTTATTGTGATGTGATTACAGGGAAAGTCTGACTAGGTAGAAAGCTATTTTCAGTGGAGTCCTGGGAGAAAAGCTCCAGATTATTACAAAAGATTTTAAGAACATTAATTTTACAATCTTCAAAAATAAAACAAAAACATCTGCATTTTATATCGTTAAAACAAATCAGCCATAATATATAAACATTGGTTAAGAATCAATACAAGTTATATGACAATTATTTACTATTTTAGAGAAATTCTAGATTGTTTGTAGAGAAATTAAAGGTAAATCAGTATAATAAAAACAGAAATTGCAATATGAAGAGAATTTGATAGACATTAGGAAGTAAATGATGAAGGGAGAGTAAGGAGCTATAAGGAATGAAAAGGTACTTGTTCACATTTAGGGATGTAGTTTATCTTGGTTTATAGCAAGAAAAGAGTCAGATTTTACCTAGTAAATATTTTAGAGTGGCTTTGAAAGATAGGATGAAGGGTATTGACCTAATGGATCATAAAGACAATGAGTTCCAGGCCTTAGCAACCTTGTATGAGTACAGACGATGCCCAGCAGATTTGATAGGTTTGTAGATAGACAGGAGTTTTTGGTCATTGGATCGCAATGAATAATACTTGAATAATACAAGCATACCTTACCAAATTATAAGCCTCCTCTGCAGAGAAATCACCTTCAAAGGAATACCAATCTTCCATTTTGACCAAATACACAAGTCTCCTCATGGTTACCATTTTATTACGTAGATGCACCCCTCTTAGCACTGTGAATATGCAAATTAGATGTGAACTCATTAGAATTGTTGAATACCAAACTTTGTGTAGTAGATGAAAATATAGTTTATGCTCTACAACATTGTTAGTTGTTTATCACTTGCAAATGTGAATGATTAGTGTGAGAGAGAAGGAAAACATATCAGCAATTCAAATGCCCTTCACTGCTGCAGGTGTGTTAGTGAGGCTATACTTACAAAGTATGGAACTAACTTCAGTAAGCTTTTAAATTCAACAAAACATCGCACATGTATAGCAAAACTCTCTTGCCTTTGCTAAAAACTGTTGTTCACTGTCATGTATTTTTGTCACACATTTAAAGAAAAGTGATACAAAATGCACTGTAGACTGCATGTCTGAGGTTACAGCAGAGATAAGGGAAGAATGAACACAGGACAAAAGAAAAGACAGAGCTCTATTTGTGCAAACATAATTAGAAATGGTTGTGCAATCACTCATGGCACTAAATATGTTAGCTACGCATGTACAACTACTGAGAATGTACAAGTGTATGCTCTGTTAATACTGTAGAGGAAATATGAATTGCTTGTACACACATGATTTAATTGCTGTTGCAAAGCTGTGTCTGTGGCAAACAGATAGCACACTACAACTGTATGTTTTGTTTTTTCATTATTCTGGTAGTTCATATACCAAGCTGCGTAATTAACATTTGTTTAACTTTCATTTTTAAAATTTTATTTTTCTTTTTTTTCTTTTTAACATTTATGTGGCACGTGGCTTAGAGCAAACATGGTTAAATGTATAAAAAGTAAAAATTAATGTCAGTTGCCTTAAGAGGAGCATAAAATGCTTAACAGCATTGCGCAGCAGTCAGCAAACTGGATGGTAATGACAGCAGAAATTACACCTGTGACCCAGCTGTGTGTGTTGCACAAGGTGTATATACAGTGAGTTACACAATGGATAAGATAGGTAAACCACGGTTCAAGTTCAGCAGTAGTTATTTTTACTGAAGGATCATAATGGGTATTAACAGAAGGTATATATATTCGCTACTGCTTGTTACACTGTACGTTGCTCACCTGTGTGCAAACACGGTTCATTGCTTAACAAAAAAATGTGAAATATTTTACTTGCTTTGCCTTTCTTCACTCAAACGCGTTAAGTAGTGATGTGTGGCCATCAGCACTCTGAACAGTATTAAGTGCAAAAAAGTACACCTGCTGCCTAGCCTTCCCTCTGGCACTAGGTGTAAGTTCATGGCCAGAACCCAGGTGAGCCAGGGATCTAATCCAGCACTCAACATTTTATTAAGGGTGTCCTACTCTAATTATTCACAAAAATTAGACTATACAGATAATTATACAAAACAATAACTATGTATAGCAGATTGATTGAGCATACACATGGCATTATTATATGTGTAATTGGTCTAGCATGACAATTATGATTCTGTAAATATAGATGTATTTTCAGACCTGGGATGGGTTTCATAGTTTACTGGCAGTCATCTACACACCTCCCATAACAAACATGTAGCTGTAAAACAGAATGTATTGTGTGGTCTAAACCAGAACTCAAAAATCTACTCTGAAAGTAATACAAGTATATGCATTTCCAGAATATTGTCACACATTACTCCCGCATCACACATGAGAATGCATAAGCCAGGACCTTGTCATGTCACACACATACATAGTTAATTGAAGAGGAGCACCGGTCACTCTTTAAGGTGTATATTATTAATGACCATGTTTGGCAAGGGTTCCCTTCAGAATGTTGAAGGTTTAAAACTTCAAATTTCATATGGTCGAGACCATATGATTGAAGTTTTAAAACTCTGAAATTCTGAACTGACATCTGTATACAGCGTGGAATGGGAGAGTTCCCTTTTCCTCACTGTAGTTCGATCTCAAAGTTGGGAAACCGTGTTTTGTTTTTGCATTTATTTTAGAATATCAAAGTTTTGAAACTTCGATCATATGGTCTCGACAATATGAAATTCGAAGTTTTAAACCTTCGATATTTTGAAGTAAATCCGTCTGGCAAACATGTCTTCTGTGGCAATGAGGAAAAAACATAAAAACATCTATGTGTGAATATATGCATTCAATGTTTTACATAGGTTTATATTCAATGTTTTACATAGGTTTGAATTCCACATTATACAAATTATACTAACACTCATACCCCCCAATTGTAGCCCTAATTCTCTCCCTACAACTCCCGACTCACCAAACTAAAATCTATTCTCTTTTCACCCCAGTCTCTACTACCTCCATCAAATCTCTTCTACAAAAGCTTAAACCTTACTCTCCCTCCACTGACAATCTACCTTCTATCTTCCTTAAACTTGCTTCTGATTCCATTGCCTATCCAGTATCTATTCTAATCAATAGATCCATTCAGGAATCCACTGTCCCTACCCTGTGGAAATCCTTCTTTACTATCCCACTGCACAAAAGTGGAAACTCTACAGACCCATCAAATTACCAACCCATAGCTATTCTATACTCCCTCTCTAAGATTCTTGAAAAATGTATTCAGTCACAGCTTCTCACCTACCTCCTCCAACATAACCTACTCACTCCTACTCAGCATGGTTTCCCTCCTAGCCACAGCACAACTACTGCCCTCTTATCCTTCACACATGCCATTGCTGAGGTCCTAGATAACAATAAACTCATATCTTCTCTTTTCCTTGACCTTTCCAAACCCTTTGATACAGTCTCCCACCCTCCACTACTATCTAAACTTGCAAATCTTAATCTATCCTCTTCCTCTCTTGCCTGGTTCTCCAGTTACTTATCCTGCAGGCAGCAATCTATCAAATGGTTCTCTTCCTCTTTTACATTTATACCTGTCCCAACTGGAGTACCACAAGGTTCCATCCTGGGTCCTCTCCTGTTTAATGTCTTTACCAATGATCTTTACACATCTTGTAAACAGTCCTCCCTCATCCAATATGCTGATGACTCAACTCTTATCTCCATCTCTGACAACATCTCTGAACTCCATACTCTAACTCAAGAAGCCTTCCTTTCCACAGAAGAATGGTTATCCAATAATCTACTTATCGTGAACCCTAAAAAGACCAAACTCTTACTCTTTCTGCCCACATCTCTCAATCACTACAAATCCACCTTGTCAATTACTTCCTCTAACAACACTACAATCCCACCTGAAACTCACACAAAACTTCTGGGCGTTATCAATGATGATGAACTAAAATTTAACCTTCACATGCTCCAATGTATAAAAAAGGCAAACCAGAAACTTGGCTTACTGTACCGCAACAAAAGATTTTTAACTGCTAATGCTATACTCTCCCTAGCACAAGCTCTACTCATCTCCTCCCTTCTAAATGCTGCCCCAGTTCTTACCAGCATCCACACTACAACCTTGAACAAACTTCAACAAACTTACCATAAGATAACCAGATTTATCAGAAATTCTCCTTACAATTCTCATCACTGCCTTGCCCTAAACTCTCTACAGTGGCTTGAATTTCCCCACCTACTACTGCTGTCTCAACTACAAATGCTACACTTCATTCTCCATAAACCTTCTTCATGTCCTGCTCTCTCCTCCTTCATCTCTATCTATAGTCCACCTCGGACTCTCCGTACATCTAATTAACAACTACTGGACATCTATCAACCCAAGAAATTGTAGGTAAACTACTATGTAAACACTCAGTTGCCCATGCTTGGAACAAACCACCACTTCATATACATTCCATCATCCACCCAGCACACTTCAATGAAAACTCAAACTTCATTTACTTAACTCCAAAGGTTGCCCCTGCCATGCCCTAAATTAACCCCCCCCTCCCACTCACATGCCATTACCGACCCCTCCCCTTTCTCTCAAGTAAGTCATCAAGCCAATGCTAACTAAACTCTATCAAACCATTACTGCTGAACAAAAAAAAAAAAAAATAACCTTATGTAAATAGGTGTATATATATATATATATATATATATATATATATATATATATTGTTACTCTGTAGAACATGATATGTACAGCCCTTTTGCATGCATCACTACATTGTATATTTAACTTTTTGGCTAATCGATTTTTTTTATCTTACTCTCAAGCCAAATTACTTTAATTAATGTAAACGGTCTTTGTATGGAGCTTTTCTCCTCGAGTCTCCACTGAAAATGGGCCTCAAACCCAGCTGGACCAACCCGGTTAACAAATGTCAATGAAATAAATAAAATAAAATAAAATAAATTACTTTTATCGGTGTGTAAGGCCTCACAAAATACGTGCCAAGGCATAAAACTGATTGCCCCAAATTCAGGTTTTAAAAGTCAAGTCATTTAAAATATCAATGTTGACCATTGGACAAACTGTTGTCAGGTATAGCAGCAGACATGCCAAAAGTTAATGCTAAATATCAAATTATTGATATTGAATAAAAATAATTGATAGTGAAGGCAATAGCAACAGCTCTTAATGTTATAAAAGTTATGGCACTACATTTCCAATATAAACTACATTATGAACAGCATAGTATCTGTCAGCTATTTCTCCCATAAATACTTCTTAATTTCAAGTTGTATTCATGAATGTGAATCTCACATGTGCTAACACTTTGCCATTGTTTGTGCAAATCAGTTTCTCAGCAACAAGCTATGTAAACAGTACTTTGATATGTCTTACTATGGTTATTGTCCAGTTATCATCCATCTCATCAAGAGCCATTCATAAACACAAAATAAGGGAAGGGATATTTCCTTCACTGAATACTTACTTACTCAGACTCATGTGTGCCCTGCAGCAATACACTTGCAAGTCATATCTCAGTAATTAGTCAACTGTTAAGTACATTACAGAAATAAAGAGCACAACTGTATTGTTACATTTGTCATGTGCTTATACTGACACTGGATTGGTCATAACTGCTCAAAACACAGAAAAATCTAGTACTGTGGACATCAGTGCATCAGAATATGTACACACATGCATCAACACTTGCAGTACTGCTGTTTCCAAAGTGTGTGTGTATGTGTATGTCTGTGTATGCACTCACGTGTGTGTGTGTGTGTGTGTGTGTGTGTGTGTGTGTGTGTGTGTGTGTTAGCTAAACAGCATACTGAGAAACAGGTATATGTATGTCTTAGTTCTGCAACATGCATTCATGACAGCTTTTGTCACCTAGGTTACCAAGATGCCTTTAAAAGTAGTTTTGCACATTGCAATCACCAAAGCAAATCTGAATTCCAGTCTTTGCACACAAGACTCATAACAATATATGCTACCTGCAACATTATGATGATGTCATCCTCTATAAAGACCACTTTGACAACAATTATATCAGACTTATGTGATGGCACAAAAGCTAAGAACTGTGTTCTGCACGTAGACTAACTAGTTAGGTAGGGATTCAAATTGCACAACAGTCAATGTGCGTGCGTGTGTGTGTGTGTGTGTGTGTGTGTGTGTGTGTGTGTGTGTGTGTGTGTGTGTGTGTGTGTGTGTGTGTGTGTGTGTGTGTTCGGTTAACTCTCATTCTGGAGACCATTTTGGAGCAGCATGTGAGACACTCCTACCAATATCATCTTCTCACCATTCACTGATTATTTTATCTGCTATAAAGCGTTCTCTGACAATGTAAAAGCCCGACTGTACCGTGGTGCTAGCATTAAGTACTGTGCTGTCTAGAAATAGAAGATAGGGGCTCTAATCTCAAAACAGTCAACTTGTGTGTGTGTATTCAGTCAGGAGATTTTTGATCAGCATGTAAGAAACTCCTACCAACATCTTCTCAACATACATTAATAATGTCCTCTGTCATAAAGTATTCTGTGAAGATATGCAAGTCAGACTTGTACACTTGTGTGTGACAATTAAGTACTGTATTCTCTAGCTTGTGTAATTAGACAGGTAGGGGTTCTAGTTTCACAACAGTCAACTTGAGTGTGTGCATGTGTGTGTGTGCTTGTATATTTATTCAACTATCAGACTGAAGACAATTTTAGATGGCATGTCAGACCACAGCTATGCCATTCAGATATCTTAGATATCTGTGTTGGCACAAGCATTAAATTCTGTGTTTCCTAGCTTGTATAGTTAGATAGTTTGTGTTCTAATCTCACAGCAGACAGCTTGTGTGTGTGTTCATTTAAATATGAGTGTGGAGACAATTTTACACCAAGATGTGACTCCACATCTATGTCATACACTCTCAGTATACAATGATGCTGTCATCCTCTATAAAGTGCAGTGTGACAATGTTAAATTCAGACATCTGTGGTGATGTTGTGCTGTATGGAATCAAATTTGTATACCTACACAAGCTTAATGTTGAAATCTGACCTCAGTCAGCTGCTGGGTGTGTGGTTGGTGGTATATTACAGTCATTATATGATCTTTTGAATCTCTTTTCATTTTACTACCACTCAGGAGAACCTTTAACATATCCCCATGAATCCAACATTTTTTTTTCCTCTCTGTCATATGGACAGAGGCATTATGTAATATATTCAAACACATATACACACATGCACATACTCCTATCTTTCATCATACAGATACAGTGATTTTGGTTTAAAGGCCATAATAATGGCTAGGATATGTAATATTAGCTATTAGTCTAGTAATGTCCTATGACCCTATAAAGACTGTGCATGTCATCCACATGAGCTATATTTAGGTGTGGATGTACAGTAGCCCTACAATAGTGTATTCTAATCTGTGATCTGAAGTAATATATTGATGACCGTTGTTGCCATTTGATTATATGTTTCTTACATAACAACTGTAGTAATGTGCCTTCTGAGGACTTTGACATGCAATGATGCTATGTATATTGTTGCCGTCGTAAGGTATATTTTCTTGTAGTGGAGTATATTAACAGTCTACATATTTCTCATTCAACCATTACAGTGACATTTGTAGTATGGTACAGGTTTGCATGTGTATACCTACCATCATGAGACTCTATGTAGCATTCAATCATATTTATTACATTGGCACATGCACCTTCTTTCATCCATATATTGCAGTGCTGTTATATGCATAAACATATAACCAGTTCAGATTCACTTGCAACTTTGGAGAATTCATTGTATACACAATTATGTTGCTATTCAAAGGATTATTCAGGTGTTGCCCAGAAGTATTGTCTGACTGCCAGCATTTGTATCATTAACTGGTCTGCATGAACTGCCTCCATTTAATTTGTAATGTGCCTATATCAGAACCCTCACACACAGCTTTCCAATTATAAATCTATAGGCATATGATGTTAAATAGGTAGAGTTGTATGACTGTGTCAACATTTCCACTGGGTGTCATGTGATGCATACCCAAGGTTGTATTTGGAGATGTTGTCACAAATCTTTTTTTAAGCAAGTAAAAAAATCTTAAGGGGAATATGCAGCTATGCACACATGGTTGAGATTGGCACCACTGATACTCAATTGGAGGAAATATCCAGCCTGCTAGCTAACAGATTTAGATCAAATCCACCCCTCTGTCCCCACTGGTCATCACCCAATGTATACATGCAAACATTACTCAGAATATTGTTTCAAGAGAGCAGCTCATCTGTGCACTCTCTAAAGCTAAAAACACAGCATCAATGAGCCCTGACAACATTGAAGGTTGCTTATCAATGGATTAAAACATGACCTTGCATACACAGTTGGATCTCTACTTAACCACATCCTCTAGACAGGCTATTTTCTGGCAAAATGGTGGACATCACCCATCATCTGTCTGAGCAAGGTGGACCATCACCTGGCACGGTGAATTAAAGACCCATAAGCCTGATTAGGCTCATCTGTAAGCTAATGGAAAGAGTCATTGTGTATTTTATCAACTAGAACATGGGTAATCTCACAACTGTGTAACTGACCCATTTTTTTTAGTCATTAAGGCTAAATCATGCCTGTTAAATCTGGTTTTCTTTGAGAAGGTTATGGATGAGGGAAAGAATGTGCATCCTACCTAAACAGACCTGGTCAAAGCATTTGACACAGTTCCACACTCAGGTATTACAGATAAACTGTCTCAACTGGCCAGAAACCACTTCATCACCAAGTGGGTAACCCAATGGATCACCAACAGGACA
The DNA here is from genome assembly GCF_019279795.1 of Protopterus annectens. Taxonomy (NCBI): domain Eukaryota; kingdom Metazoa; phylum Chordata; order Ceratodontiformes; family Protopteridae; genus Protopterus; species Protopterus annectens. The sequence continues at coordinate 259,568,044 of NC_056748.1, read as the reverse complement.
CACGCTGTCAAAGTGTTTGAATCCACCTCTAGAAGAGGCCAGTGACTAGTGCAGTACTATATTCTATACTAGGCCCTTTCCTGTTTGGTATTTAATTCACAGAATGCAAGGCAAACTTAGCCTTTTTTTAACCAACTTTGAGGATTGCTGAAAATTGTGGACAATCCTTGAATCTAGTAATGGTATTCAAATACTGCAGTAAGCATTATTGCACACAAATGATTAGTGCCAGAGCCATGGAGACATGCTAAATGTCCAAAAAAAGAATAGTTATTATCTTTTCAAAAGCAAATTCACAAGCTAATTACAATATAGACAGCACATCCTAAGCAGTAGACCCAGTGGTATGTGATCTGGTTACTCAGGTAGGTAGTAATTAGAAGTTTGATCACCATGTGTCTACAGTGGTGACAAATCCTTTCTATGTGGCACAACCTATAAGTATGGGCATGTCATCCAGATCAAAGGATATTATAATTCCATTGTACTCTGCCCTCATCACAAGAATAATTAAAAACAATGCTCTGTTTGGTGTGTACTTCACCAGACATCTGCAACAGCTAGAGCAAACCTAGAGTTTTCTCACCAGGAAGATACAGGTTGTAAAAAAACAAACCCTACATCAAAATATTGAAAGCCCTTTCACTGTAGTCTGTCTCCTACAGCCTACAAAGTGGTGATCTGTGTCTGGCCTACAGGGCAGTCTACAGTCCATCCCTGATGGAAATATTACGCATTGGTAAAGCAAACTGCCAGAGGGTTCCAAGGATGTTAACCTAGACTCTGACATAACAAAACATATCAGTGAGATACAAGCATTTCTCAGACGCTGCTCCTTCTCTGAAGCAAGCTTCCTATTCATGTAAAGCAAAGGTATTTCCTGACCCTATTTAAGTGCAACTTACATCAAAGGATAGTTAATCTATCTGATAAGTTGTGGTGTGCTTACTCACCTTGGTGGCCTTACCCCTCCCCCTCTCACAACAAGTCTAAACCCCTGTATTTGTTTCCCTCACCCAGCTATATTTATTTCACTTCTGCATTTACCACTAATCAAGTGGTTGGAAGTTAAAGATTCCACTCTCCCCTTTTCCTCTCACACTTACTCTGATGGGGTTATCTACATATCTACAGCCAACTCTCCTTAGGCTATCCCCTCTCAGTACTGCTGCACTCAAATTTACACTTATGCAAAAAGGTCTTACTGATTGTTTATTGTATTACCTTAGAGATCTGCATCTCTCAGTTCTGCCTACTCTGTTTGCCCTTCACTACACTCAGGCTTACTCTGCTCCCCTAACCTACTCCCATTCCCACACACCCCAGGCTTCATTTCCTTTATACCTAACTCCCTGTTTCCACTCCCTCTCCACCCCCCACTCCTCCCATCCTATCAGCTTCACACAATCAAACCTCCACTTGTATTCCTGTCCTCCACATTATCTCTAACTTAACTCTATCAAACCCATCACTCTTCTGATCCTCTTCTACCTTATAAACAACACTCACTACTATCTTTCTGTATTCATCTAGACTTTACCTCTTTACTTATAGCCTGACCTACTCCCACCCCATCAACCCCTACTCTACACCATGGTATCCTACAAGTTCTATATCTCCCTTCTCTCTACCTCTAACAGTATCCACTTATATAACCTCACTTGTTACAAGACTCAAATAAAACCTCATCACCTGTAATCAACCTCAATCTATCCTGTAGTGATTCCACAATTCCTACACTCATTTCTGATACCCTCATCTACTCCTTCCATAACACTGCATCTTCCTAAAATCAAAATTCCCCCCTGCTCCTCAATCTTCCATAAAAGTAAGATGAAATACTATTTCCTTCTCCCACCTCCTCACAACTCTTATCCTACTCTCACCATTCTGCTCCTATCTGGAGATATCCATCCCAACCCTGGAGCAGACACCCCCTACCCTTGACTCCAACCAAAAGTACCCCATATCTCCTCAACCTATCATTCCCATAAAGCTCCCTAGCCTTTACTACATGAATATTAGAAGTATAATCAACAAAGTCAGTGAGTTCCATGCCTGGATCTCCCATCACTTTCCTGACATTATAACTCTCTGTGAAATTTGGTTGAAACCCCACATCCCTGACAGTGACTTCTTACCCCCAGAATACAACCTCTTATAGTTTGACAGAACCCATAAAAAAGTGAATGAGTTGCTATCATGTTCTCTAACCACCTTACAGTAATCACCCTAGCTATCCTTACTCCCTCTGTCTCACCAGCTGAACTGCTAATTGCTAACTGCAAAATCAATGCCCACAACATAATCATCATAGCTGCAATTTACATACCCCCATGTGACAACATTCCTGTACTAGAAAATACTCTTTCCTGGCTCACTCAACACTTACTCAATGAAACTACAGTCTTGGATGATATCAACATTAATTGGTTATCTCTCTCCTCAAATACTCTCAGCTCCTATATTAATTTACATGGGTTCTTCCAATTAATCACCACTCCTACTCACATTAACAAATCAACCAATTTTGCCTCTTTCCTTGACTGAATCCTTGCCTCTCACTCCTTCCCAGAAACACTGCCTGACTCTCTCAGTGACCACTGTCCAGTCAAAGTCTTCAAATTCTCCCACATTACTCTAGACCACATACGTTCATAGCTTGTTGCAAATCATCCAGTCTTGACTCTGATATACTCAACAACCATCCCTTAGCCTTTAACTGGTCCTTTCTTAGACATCTACCACTAGATGATGCTGTACAAGAATTCAATTCCATATTCCTTAATATACTCAACTCCTTTGCACCCTTAAGCACCGTTAAAGTCAAATCAATCATATTCCCCTGGCTCACTCTCACCACCCGCTCCCTAATTCAAAAAAAAGATACAAGGCTTGGAGGACCTGGTCCAAAATCAAACTCCCCTCCCACCTCCAACACTATAAAGAATTTTACAACCAAACTAAGAAATCCATCTATAATGACAAAAAATAACCTCTATAATAACCGTCCAATCCCACACTTAACTAACCCGAAGAAATGTTTGCATGCTGTCAATCAAGCTCATCATCCTCATAACCTCTCTTCCCCTAGCCTTGCCCCATTAACACCCCCTTGAAACTGCCACCAACGTTAAGTCTTACTTTATTGACACTATCAGCAAGTTAACAGCCCAAAAAATATCCAGCTCAAATGTTAACACCCTCGATCCTCCCACACTCTCCAATCCCTCCCAGGCCTTCTTTATGCAAACTGTATCTACTAACTACATCAAATCCTTGCTTCTAAAGCTTAAAACCTACTCCTCCATCATTGATAATCTAATCCCACTCATTCTCCAGAAAGACGCAAACTCTTGTGCCTTCCCCATTTTCATACTTATTAACCATTCCATTACTGAATCTAAAGTACACACAATATGGACGCAATTCTATACCATCCCCACCCACAAGGGAGGTAACTACTCAGTACTTGCCAACTTCAGGCCTATTGCATCCTATCCCCACTTTCAAAAATTCTAGAGAAATCTGTATACAAGCAAATCCTTCACTTCCTCTTACACGAGAACCTTCTTCCCTCCACACAACATGGGTTTCACCCAAAACATAGCACCTCCACTACCCTTATTGCCTTTATCAACACCATTTTCCAAGCTAGAGGCCAAAACAAGCTTGTACCATGGCTATTTCTCAATCTCTTTAAGGCATTTGAAATCGTTTCCCATGCCATCCTCTTGAACAAACTCTGAACTAGACCTATCCACCTCTACAATGTCCTGGTTCACCAGTTACCTTAATGACTGACTTCAATATGTCAAGTGGCTTTCTGCAACCTCTCCTGTGATACCTGTCAAGATGGGTGTACCTCAAGGTTCAGTCCTTGGCCCATTACTGTTTAATGTCTTTACAAACCTATTGGCTGCATCTTGCCCACAGTCATCACTTGTGCAACATGTGGATGACTCCACAGTTATCACTATATCTGATTCCCTCTCTGATCTTAATGCAAGGGCACAGAAATCCTGCTTATCTATCAAAAACTGGCTCAACAAGAACCAGCTAATTCTAAATCCAAAAAAGATTAAGTTTCTACTTTTCATCCCTAAAACTATTAACTATCTTAAATCTTCCTTCTCAATCTTATCCCTTAATAACACCCCTATCATCATGGAATCACACTCCAAATTGCTTAGGGTCATCATTGATGACCATCTCAAATTTGATCTGCATGTTCTCAACAACATTAAGAAAACCAACCAAAGACTTGGACTACTTTACAGGAACAAAAAAATTATTGTCCAATAAAGCCAAAGTCTCCCTATCCCATGGCTACCTTCTCCCCAGCATATTCTATGACTCACAAATACTCATTAACCTTCAAACCACTCTCTTAACAAAACTAGAATCCACCTACAATAAAATTGCTAGATTCACTGCAGATCAGTCCTGCCACTCGCACCACTGTTTTTCTCTTAAAAGCTTAAACTTACTTGAGTTTTCCCACCATTTGCTTCTGACTCAGCTTCAAATAATACACTCTGTTTTGTATCTACCCTCCTTTTGTCCCAGCATTACCTCAGTTGTGTCCCTCTACTCCCCACCAATGTCCCTGATGAAAACCTGCTTCAAATTTACAAGCCTAAAACTAAAGTAGGACAAAACCTTTACAGTTACTTCCCAGCCAAATCTTGAAATAAACTTCCTTTGGATATTAAAGATATCAAACACCCACATAAATTCAAAACTGGTACTAAAAACTACCTAAACAGTACTTGGATTTGTTACTGTAACTACCGTCCTTGACTGACCACCTCATACTCTTTAGCTCCGTCTCTCCTACCTCCCTTTCTTTCTTCTATCCCTTCTCACTAGTTGTACTTTGACTCTAGGCTCACCTAAGCCAAGCTTAATAGTCTGCGAGTATGAAGTTAACTCTTCAATTACAGCTATTATGCTGCACATCTTATTATGTACCTAGGTACTTACTCATTGAAGTTTTTATGCAGATTGTTTTTATATTAGATTATATTTACTCTCTGGGTCTGCTAATAATGTACTTCCTCTTATGTTAATCCATTATTATAATATACTGTATCAGAGTTTAGTTACTCTACATGTTTTGTGTAATTGTGGAGCTTTTCTCCTCAGGCCTCCGCTGAAAAAGGACTTTGGCTCAGTCGGACTAACCCAGTCAACAAATGTCAAATAAATAAATAAATAAGTGCATGGAAATGTTAGTCCTGGTGTTGCGCCCATATCCCTCATGGGTAGAGGCTGTTGATCTTAGATATCATAGCAAAGGCTCATAAGTGTGTGAACTTTGTTCACATAGCTATTTAAAATTGTAAAATTTATGTTAGATATAGCTAGGCTTTTATGTCATCTTGGAATATTAGCTTAGTACTCTCCTATGAACATATAAAGTCCAGTTGTATCCTAGCTACAGCTGTAGTGTGACTTTACAGAGTTACGGACATGTATTGTCACTTGATAGTTTGCATGAACACATATGCATGCATTTCATAGGATCATAAGATGATAGAAAGTTACTAGGCTATTGGTCCTGAGGCCCTTACAAGCCTAGCCAAGAATTTAGCCCATGTTCCAACAACTCATCAACCTATGACACTGTCCAACAAGGACACAAGTGGAATTCCCAGGGATGTATTTTCTGTTTCCCATCCATTTATCCAGGTTGCACTTAAAAAAGGTTAATGAGGTACTCTGGTTGATGTGGAGAGAGTCTATTCCACAAATGGGGGAAATCTCTGAGACACAAATCTGTCCCACCAAAAAGTCCTGTTGCTGTCACAGACTGGGTTGAGGTCACATTGTGGGTTACTCGAGTGGAGCTTGACTTGTGGATATGCAGCAGTCCCATCAAGACGGGGTCTGGGATTGTTTTGTATGCCAGACAGAGGTAGGAGACTGAGTAGAGGGACAGGGCCTTTAGCCTATCTGGTTTAAGGACTTGGATTCTCCTGGTGAGGAACCTATGTGGTCTCTCCAGCTGCTGCATATGCTTTGTGAGGTACATTACAAAAGGGGCATTGTACTCAATAATGGATCTTATAAGGGAAGAATACAGGGATGTTATGACCACCTTGTCCCTGAATGAGATACGCTTACTAATGAGGTGGTCCATGTAGAAAGCCTTCCATACAACAGAGGCAATATGGTGGCCAAAATTCAGTTTGCTATCAAGCTGGGTGCACAAGTCCCTCATGACTGATTGCATGCTTAGGACCTTATTATCAATGTGCTAATTTGTGGTGATCACTCTCCCTAACGGGGATGATGATGCATTTTTTGGCATTCAGTTTGAGGCATGCTTCTAGCATCAGTCATTTGTTTGTGTGAGACCCTCTTGGAGGATGTCTACATCACTAGGGGAATTGATGACAGCACCCAGCTTGCAGTCATCTGCAAACTTGGTCAACCATATCCCACTAGTTTTGGCCTGCACCTCAGAAAAACATATCACAAACAGCAGAGGACACAAGACCAATACCTGGGGCACACTGCTCATTATGGATCTACTGCTTGAGGTGGCTTCCCCTATTTTGACTAGGTCAGTTCTATCAGTAAGCCAGCTTGCTACTCATCTGGTAACATATGGATTGATTCCTGGTTGAGAGAGTTTATCTATTATACCTGAGTGGGAAATAGAATTGAAGGCCTTGGCCAGGTCAAGGTAGGCAATGTGCACTTACTTCCCCTTGTCCATGGCCTTGGTAACTGTTTCAAAGAAGTCGACCAGATTTAACAGGTATGACCTCCCCTTGATGAACCAAACTGTGTGGGATTGAGTGTTTGGAGGTTGTCAGTGTCCTTGTTAATGAGGACCATGATAATCTGTTCCATGGCCTTGCAGATCAGCCTAATTAGACTGATGGGTCTATAATTGCCTGAATCAGTGGGCACTTCATCTTTGTGTAAAGGCATGACAGTGGCTGTCCTCCACTCAGCTGGGATGAAACTGGTACTCAGGCTTTGGCTGAATAGGGTGCCTAATTGTGCTGCAAGTTCCTGTCTGAGTTCATGTAGGATGCAGCCTGGGATGTTATCAGGTCCCATGGAGGCTGTATTTTTTGCCTTGGAGAGGGCAGTGATGACTTTCTCCCCAGAGATGGGGGGGGGGCAAGTACTGTTGATGTCCTGTTTACTGATGGGGGGACTAAGGGGTGAAGTTTTCACTGAACCTTCCTGCCAGCAGGATGGCTATATCTACAGTGTTTTTCCACCAGTTCTGAGCAGATCTTGGTTCTTCCCATGAAATTGTGGCATATGTGAAGAAGGCCTTATGATTGCCTTTAGTAGATGTGGCGAGTTTGGACTTGAAGTTTGCTTTGGAGTATTTCACTAGTGCTCTTATTTGCTTGCTCAGGCTAAAGAGAGATTGCTTCCAGTTAGCCAGCTGCTCCTTCTTGGTCCTGGACAGCAATTTATTTTCTTTTATTATAGAGTTTATTTATTGTAGATGTCCACCAGACAGGTTTACTCTTCCTTGAAGAGGAGAATTCTGTCCTGTTGGGTATTCCTAATTCCATGCAGCTATATAAATACTCATATAGTACTTTGGTGTAGGTTTGGGCATATGCGCCTATTCCTGTGGAGGGGGAGAGGGCTGTGAAGCTGTTTATACCTTCCCTCAGGAGGTTGTAATCATCTTTGGAGATGTGTTTTTGTTTGCCCCTAGCTGGGAGGGGGGGGGGTTGGGGAGATGGTAACTTCAAAAGTGACCGCTTTGTGGTCAGATCGTACCAAGGATGATGACACTGTAGGAATGCTGCAGTGGTTATTCATGTTGGTTAATACCAAGCCCAAGATATTTTCAGCTGTTGTGGGGGGGGGGTGTCAACCAACTAGTCCAAAGCATTTGCATTGACGAAATCAAGGAATCTCTGGGCATTTGTGTTTTGGCATGAGTATTTCTTCCAGTCTATGGTTGGATAGTTAAAGTCACCCAGGATCAGGGTAAAGGGCTGAATCTTGATAGATTCAAAGAGGTTCAGATAGGTGGAGTGGGCATATTGAGCCAAAGTTGAAAGCCTATAGCTAGTTATGATTTGAATAGGGGTTTTGTCAATTGTTAACTGCACCTGGAGTGTTTCCTTTGCGTCATACTGTTTGACCATCCTGGAGGTGTGTATGTCTTTTATATATATTGCAATTCAACCTCCTTTTGCTTTGCTGCCCACAGTTTGGCATCTGAATGTATGATACGACGTGTAACCTGGTATGGCTGGGCTGCTCTCCGCAGCTTTGAACCAGGATTTCATACTAGTATAACATTTTCACTGGCAATGTCAGGAGGACAGTGATCATGTGATTACATGTCTTGAGGTCTGACATGTGCTTATAGAATGTGCTTCATGCACTGTTTGGTATGTGAACAATATCACAGTGGCAGTTTCCTTACTGATTGATCCTAGACTTTGCACTGCTGTATTTTCTGTGCACATGGTTATAGTTGATGCATTGCCATCACTCTCTCATACAGCTGTAACATTCATTATAACACACCAGTTCTTAATTCACATATCAAATGCAGATACTTCAGACAATATCTATTGCTATTAGATGTGGCAGATGCATGCAATACACAGTAGTGTGCAGGGAATCCACTCATAATAGTGTGTTGTTTGTAAGTTTTGTTATCCTTATGGCTGATACCTATGTCAGCCAGAGATGTTTTAGTCAAGTGTATTACATTTGGCACAGCCAGCTTGCACACATCTTGCCTCCCATACAGAACTATTTTTTGTCATGCATACCTATTAGGAATTGACAGTACAGACTTCCTTCAAGGTGCCATACAAGATGCATGTGTGATATGTCTTTCTGTGTTGCACCCAGTAAATAGAGAGATCATTGACAAATTGTTTGGTATGTGAACAATATCACAGTGGCAGCTTCAATTTGTCAATGATCTCTCTATTTGAACTGTCTAGGATCAATCAGTAAGGAAGCTGCCACTGTGATATTGTTCACATACCAAACAGTGCATGACTAATGTATGAAGACAAGATTATCAATTTCAACAATTGTCTTAAGTATTGGTGTCATTCAAAGGGGATCCAATGCCTGTCAGCCTGGGATGACATGCTCGACAAGCCACGATGCTTCGCTAGGGACAGCTTGCACCTGTCACCCCTGGGCTTTCGGATATTGGCAAAGGTTCTTGCTACCCCCATAGTGCCTTTTTTAGACAAGGCTCAAAAGACAAACCCACCACCATAGGTATCACAAGGGATAAGAAACTAAGAGTAATGCTACTCAAAGCCAGAAGTCTAAACCTCAGGATGCACGCACTCGAAACTCTCCTTAGCATGGAGAACATCGATATCTGTGCAGTAACAGAAACCTGGTTCAGGGTTTCGAGAGCACCCCAGCACTACCAGGTTATACCTCATACCATGCTTTTAGGCCCCAAAACTTGGACCGAACCACAAAAAAAGGGGGAGTATCAATATTCGTCAAAGATACCCACACCTCCAGGTTGGTGGCACAGCATGAAGCATCAGAGACTATCCATCTGCAGCTAACAGTGGGTAAAACTGCCTTCCAGTTTATAGCCTGCTACAGACCACCCTCCAAAACCCAGGAACCCCACTCGGCCTTCCTGAGAACACTGGAAAATATGAAGGTCTCTCCAAACACCATTATATTGGGTGACTTCAACTACCCAACCGTAGACTGGGAGCATTACTCTAGCTCCAACACCCTAGACCAAAGGTTCCTAGAATTTATAAACTCAAATGCTATGGAACAACTTGTTACCACTCCCACAAGAGTGGAAAACATACTGGACCTGATCATCACCGACATGGGGACTATATGCTCCAGACCAGAAGTGTATCCCTCACTGGTAAGATCAGACCATAAACTAATCTCACTGGATATTCACATACAGACCCCACCCCATGCCCAGAAAACCACAGTGAAAATCTTCTCTAAAGCAAATTTCACACTCCTCAAAACCGAGGTGGAATCCTTCAAAGCCCCCGGGCCTGTGGATAATACAGCCCAGACCACAAAATCCTTTATAACCGTATTCTATGAACACCTTCAGGAATGCATGGATCATGCAATCCCAAATAAAACCAAGACCCAATCCTCCAAAGGCAGACGTCCTGTCTGGTGGACCCCAGCCATAAACAAACTATACAATAGAAGGAGAAAGCTACTACATGATAGAGCAAAATTCCAAAAAGGGAAGACATCTCTGATCAGTATTAGCAAAAAACTCCGGGTACTCATAAAATCGTCTAAGGCCAGCTTCGAGAGAAAAATTGCACGGGACACTAAGGATAATCACAAGGCTTTCTTTAGTTATGTTAGGAACCTGGGTGGGAATTCCCAGATATGCTCAGAATTAGTCCAAAATGACAAAAAATACACCGAACCCACAGACATTGCCAACATCCTAGCTGACAGGTTCGGCGCAAACTCCCCCCCCTCCCCACCAAAAGGGCTAATATCTATCCCAGCAGAGTGCTGCCCCCCTGACATCTCAGATGCTCAGGTAAGAGTTGCCCTCTCCAAAGCAAAAAACACAGCATCAATGGGACCAGACGGTGTCCCGGGCTGCGTCCTACATGAACTCCAAGATGAGCTAAACCCAAACCTAAAACTACTGTTCAATCTCAGCCTTACTACAGGATATGTACCTAAAGAGTGGCGTACAGCAACAGTGGTCCCTCTCCACAAAGGTGGTGCCTCAACGGATCCTGGAAACTATCGCCCCATAAGTCTCACTAGCTTGGTCTGAAAAGCTATGGAAAGGATCATCATGGACCTTATAAATAAAGATATTGGGGACATACAGACACTGGATCCTACCCAGTTCGGCTTTGTTAAGGGCAGATCCTGCCTCTTAAACTTGGTTGATTTCTTTGAAACAGTCACCAAGGCCATTGACAAGGGGAAGGTGGTCCACACAGCCTACCTGGACCTCGCAAAAGCCTTCGATACAATACCCCACTCGGGCATTATAGATAAGCTCACCAGCTTAAATATAAACCCCTACATCACTAGATGGGTTGCAAACTGGCTCAAGGACAGAACCCACATGGTTAGAATAGCTGGAGCCATGTCAGACTCCAAACCAGTTACAAGTGGCGTCCCACAAGGCTCAGTCCTGGGACCTCTCTTGTTTGGTATATATTTCTCGGAGGTACAGGCCAACATGGAAGGACTGTGGCTGACCAAGTTCGCAGATGACTGCAAACTGGGCACCATAATAGACTCTCCAGCCGACACAAGCATCCTCCAAAAGGGCCTCATAGAAATGGACAACTGGTGCCAGAGCCATGGCCTCAAGCTAAACGCCAAAAAGTGTATAGTCATCCCCTTTGGCAAAAACAAAGTGCCCACAAATTACCACATAGGTGGTAATCCATTAAGTACAGAAAAAGTAATTAGGGACCTGGGGACCCAAGTTGATAGCAATCTCTCATTTGACAACCACGTGGCCAAAGTGGTTAGAAAAACATTTTATATAGCCCACCTAATCATGAAGGGATTCACATCTAGATCAGGGGAGGTCATCGTGCCTCTTTACTCATCCCTCATCAGGCCCATAATTGAGTACAATGCCCCTTTTGGGATGTACCTTACCAGACACCTGCAGCAACTGGAAAGACCCCAAAAGTACCTCACCAAGAGGATCAAGGGGCTCAAACAGATGCCATATGCTGCCCGGTTAAAGAAACTCCAGCTCTACTCAGTGGCATACCGCCTGCTCAGAGGCGATCTGTGTCTGACGTATAAAGCCATGTCCAACCCGGAATTAATGGACATGCTGCACCTCAGAAAATCCAAATCCCATCGAGCTACGCTCGAGGACTTGAACCTCAGCACTGAGATAAATAGGACATGCTGGAGGGACAGATTCATAACCCAGAGACTCCCTTCACTCTGGAATAAAATCCCAGTCCAGGTTAGGCAGAGTCCCTCATTGACTCTCTTCAAGAGGAATCTTGATGAGTGGATGGAAGATCATAGGTTTACCCCGGGTATCACTTCTGTGTCACTGTTAGACAGAGGCACAGTATACTAACCTCGAAAAAGGGCATAGCAAAATTAATTTAAAATGGGTGGTGAAAGCCATACACACTCTGGCTAGGCTTATAAATGCCCTAGGGCAGATAGCCTAATATGAACCTATGAACCTAAATTGATGGCATGGATTTGACTCTTGCACATGTGGTTTGTGGCTTATGTGTCATGCAAACCTTTTAAATGGCCAAGATTGCCCCTGAATTCAACTGCAAGTTTAACACTGTCCCACTTAACCACTCCAAATACAGTTTATTGAAGCTGATGTTAAAAAAAAAAGAATAATTAGTAGAACATACAAATTATTGTATGGTAACTATAAGAATCAATCAGAGGAGGTTAGAATAGATTGGTAAGAGAGACTGGATATGCAATTCACAAAGAAACAATGGGAGATATATGTAAGTCTCCCAAATATGCAACAAAGTCTAGAAGAATTAGGATCTTTGCTTGGAAGTGTTTATATAGGTATTTTTATACCCCAAGTAAACTCCAAAGAATTTTACCTCAGGTAGATAGCAAATGTTGGAAGTGTGATGGGGAAGAAACAGGTAACTGTGAACATATTTTTTGGTAGTGTAATGAATTGGCAGACTTTAAAGATTCCCTGCATACTGCTCTGTCAAAGATACTGGGTGAGCAAACTGGTGGAACTAAGGAAGTGATTTCTTTAGCTATGATACAGAATTGGAATTGCCTAGAAATACTAAGGCTTTGCTCAGTCTAATTATGGCAGCTGCCAAAAAAAGCAATTACTAGAAAATGGAAATCAAAGTCTAAACTAACTTTACTAGTGGGAGTGAATACAGTAACAGATAAAACAACTGGAACTGGGATCTTTAGAAAAGGGTTGGAGCAGATTACATATAAAAAATGGAACTGTGGGAACAATACATGCAGAGGAGGAATGAGGTTTAAAAGAAGGCAGGATTTGAATGAGCTATGTGATGTTTTACTGACAGTGACTGGATAGATTATAAGTGATGCATAATGTTTACAACTACAATTATGGCAATATGGTGTGTGATGTACAATGTTTGCAACTAAAATTACATCAGTATGGTTTGTTTTCATTTATATAAATGTATGATTGCTTATGTCAAAGAGGTGGTGAATTCCCCTTATAGAATACTGACAAGCATTATAGTTGTATACATTTCTTCCTGCAGAACATATGTAATAACTTAAACTCCCATATTTTGGCAATATCACAGATCAATGTTGTTAATTTTTATTTTTATTTTTTATTTTACATTTGTTAACCGGGCTAGTCCAACTGGATACAAGTCCATTTTCAGTGGAGGCCCGAGGAGAAAAGCTCCACTATCTACATAACATGATAACAAAACATTAAATACAAAATATATGTTTGATTTAAGTAAAAAAAAAAGTCGATATAACTAACAAAGTAGAAGACAGTAATAATACTTGAAAGAACTTATAAAGAAGGTGGATACAGAGACAAGGAAGTAGTGAAAGTACAGGTATATGAGAAAAAGGGAGAAAAATTAAAATACAGTAACAGTTGTTAGGAGTTTAGTGAGAGAAGTAGAGTTACTTATATAAGGTAGTCCTATAATGGGTTAAAAGGGACATAATAATTAAGTGACAAATTAGATAAGGGAGTAAGTATGAGGGATATGGGAGAAGGATAGGAAGTCAAATAGGAGGTAGTTTAACTGGGAGTTATGCAAGAGCAAAGCCAGTGGTTAGAAAGGAAGAGTTTCAGTTTGGTCTTAAATAGTGCAGTGGAAGTCTGATCAGTAAGGTCTTTAGGAAGTTGGTTCCAGTTTTTGCCAACTGAGTTGGAAAAAATAGATTCTCCTGCTGTATTCTTTGATAGAGATGTTTTAATCATGATTTTATTGGAAGAGCATAGGGCTTTTAAGTTGTTATATGGTTTTATAAGGGTGGAGAGCATGGGTATGTTTTCAGGGTAGTGAAGGGCTTTGTGGGCAAGAGTAAGCTGATAGTACTGAATTAGGTGTGGTAATTCCAGCCATCCTAGGTTAGAGAGGTTAAGACAGTGATGTGTTTTATATGGAGAAGCAGTTGCAAATCTAGAAATGTTGTTGTAGGTTACTGTGAGCTTCTTAATATTATGTTTAGATAGATTAGTGTAAATAGGGGAAGCATACAGTAAAGTGGAGATAAGATGTGTTCTTGCTATGGTAGATCTAGCTTCAGTGGTTAGGAAAGATCTGATTCTATAGAGTGAGCCTAGCTTTCTATTAGTTGCTTTAATGCTGGAGTTGATGTGAAAATCAAATTTTAGAAGGTTGTCGATGGTAACTCCCAATAGTTTGGTTGTTTGGTCAGGTGATATAAGGGTGCCATTGTTAGATGTAATTGTGAGATTAATAGAGGGAGACAGGTGTGTGGGTAAGAAAAGGAGAAGTTTTGTTTTCTTGGGGTTTAAGAGAAGACAGTGATTGGAGAACCATTGTTCAATAGTAGTAAATGTCTTTTGGTGAAGGTCAGTTTGGTTTGTGGCAGAGCAGATGATGGTGGTGTCGTCAGCATACTGAATACAGGTGGTTAAGGGTGTGGCTAAGTGCAAGTCATTGATAAAGACTGAAAATAAAAGAGGACCTAGGATGGAGCCTTGCGGGACCCCTAAAGTGGTGGGGAGGAGTTCAGAGAGATTGTTGTTCCATAGAACAGCTTGTCTCCTGTTGTGAAGATAGGAAGTGAACCAAGTAAGGGCAGGTTTATCAAGAGAAAGCATTTTTAATCGATGTAGAAGGAATTGGTGATTCACCATATCAAAGGCTTTAGACAGATCTACAAAGAATGCTGAAGATAGAAGATTGTTATTACGGTTGTTATTAATGGAGTCAGTAAAAGATAGTAAGGCTGTAGTGGTACTATGGAAAGGACGAAAGCCGTGCTGACAGTTAGCTAGGAGATTGTTAGAAAGGAGGTGACTTAGTAACTGTTTGTGGATGCATTTCTCCATAATTTTTGCAATTGGAGATAGCAGTGCTATAGGGCGGTAGTTAGAGTATTCAAATGAATCGCCACCTTTGAAGAGGGGGATGATGTGTGAGATTTTCCAGAGGGAAGGTATGGTACTTTCTGTTATTGTTCTGTTTATTAGTATAGAGATTGGGTAGGCGATTGCTTTGGCACCTAGCTGGAGATATTCAGCTGGGAGATTGTCAGCTGAGGGGGTGGAAGCTTTAAGTTTAAGAAGTAAATTTAGAATATAGGAGGTAGGTATGGGTTTAAGCTGCATAAGTGGAGGGGTGACATTAGGGCAACCTAATAATGAGGGGTTAGGGGTTTGTTGGTTGGCTAGGTTAAGTATAGTAGATGTAAAGAAGTTATTAAAAGCATTAGCAGTTTGTAAGGGAGAGTCTGGGCAGGAACCAATAGGATTGGGAGTTTCAATTTTACCAGGGGAAAGAAGAGTGTTAATAGATCTCCAAAATTTATGGGGATTTTGGTGGGAGGCTTGCTGTAAGTGGGTGTAATAGTTCTTTTTGTCT
The DNA here is from genome assembly GCF_019279795.1 of Protopterus annectens. Classification (NCBI taxonomy): domain Eukaryota; kingdom Metazoa; phylum Chordata; order Ceratodontiformes; family Protopteridae; genus Protopterus; species Protopterus annectens. The sequence goes on along the minus strand of NC_056748.1, from coordinate 259,552,490 downwards.
TTTATGATAGCTAATTTTGTCATGTTTCTTTTTTGTTTGTAGCTAAGGTGATCAATGGGGTCTTTGGAGGTTCTCCATTGAGACCAGGCTTTATTCCTATTCAGGATTAGCTGTTTTGTGGAGGTTGTAAGCCAACGGGCAGTATTGTATTTCATGCGAATAGAACGGATGGGAGCATGTTCATCTAATATAGTAAGAAAGGTTTTATTAAAGTGGTTAACAGCGTCGTCAATTGGGAGAGATTTTAGAAGGGACCAGTTAACCAGGCTAAGGTAATTTTGAAATAGTTGAGGGTCAAAGTTTTTTTTGCTACGAGATAATCGTATTAGGGGTGGTGGTTTGAGGTGAGTTTTATGCCTTATGATATATATGAGAGAGTGGTCACTTAGGTCATCTGGTAGGATACCTGTAGTATATTTTTGATGGGGACTGTTTATCAGGATCCAGTCAAGTAAGGAATCTTTGTTATTGCTCTTGTTTGTTCTGGTTGTGGAGTTAATGGTTTGTTGGAATCCATGCAGGTTGATAAGTGTGGATGGATGCTTTAGGTTACAAGCATTCCAATCAATATTGAAGTCTCCTAGCAGTATGGTTTCTTGTGGAAGATTAGTAGAAAACCAGTTAAGCAGGTTTTCTAATATGGGGGTGTTGTTGCCAGGGGGAAGATAGGTACAGATAATATTAATGTTTTTTTGTGGGTTAATGGTGAGTTTAGAAATAATGAGTTCAGTGTTAGTGTCATTTTGAAGGGTGTGGGTTGATTTGTTTACATTCAGTCCAGATTTGAAGAGAATGGCTACACCACCACCTTTTTTATTAAGACGGTCATGTCTAAGGATGTTGTAGCCAGGGGGGATGATTTCATTGTCTTTTATTGTAGGTTTGAGCCATGTTTCGGTAAGACAGAGAATATCAAATTGTTGGGTGTCAAGTAGGGCGTGAAGAGCTGGAAGTTTATTGCAAATGCTACGGATGTTAAGATGAGCTATTGTAAGAGATTTAGGAGGTTTAGAGTCTGGTGTAGGTATAGTTTTAATTTTAGGGAGTGTTGTTGGGGTTTTTGGTCCTGGGTTGGGGTGGATGTCCCCATCTAGTAAATGGAAGCAATGGATGAGGTGAGAAAGTGGTGAAGGCTTAAAGAGGTACAAGTATTTTGTGTGTCTAAGAATAAGGTATTTAATATGTGAGAGACGATGATATTTCGAGTCAAGGTATGTGTTGTAATATGTTAGACTAAGATGTGTAGCAAGTGTGGATGGTGGGATAGTTAGTGTGTGCCTATGTGGAATATTAACATTAGGATGAAGTGGTTGCTCATACCAGGTTATAAGGTAGGTGGAAGAAAGAACAGTTAGGAGAGGTAGAAGTAGTGGAAGAAGGTGAGTGGAGTACATTGTTAAGAATGCAAATTAACAATGATAGATAGGTAAGTTATCCAGTAGAGAGGGTGTGAGTGTGAGGGGAGGGAAGTACGTTCTGATAGGACGTTAAATGTTGTGGGTGTGGTTATGTGGGAATAAATGTAGAGGTGGTAGGGGCGGGTGAGATTTGGGGGCAGGGAGGGGAGCGGAGTGAGCCCGCAGGGCGAACGGAGCGGGAAGACACAGGAGAGTGGGGATCAGCAGGAAACAATCAGAGAAAGGGAAGGACAAACAGGTAAGCCAGAGGTAAAATGTAGGAAAGGTACCTACTGGTAGGTAAGATAGGTAATGTAGATAAAGATAGAAGTGGAGTGGAGGTAAAAAATGTGGAAGGGGGAATATGTAGGCTGTTGGAAGTGCAGGAGGGGTGCTCAACCCGAGTTATACAACTACAGTAAGACAGGTCAAGCAAGGAATTGTAACATACTTAAAATCACAAAGTGAGTCGTTTCCTCTTGAATATACAATATTTGGGCTCAAGTTTGAGGTTCTTCTATTCCCAGAAGGGTGGTAGGCAGGAGGGAGGCTTTGCTTAAGTTAGACAGTAGGCCACTCTGTTAAAGATAATGAGGGAGAAAGATAGTGAGTGAATAGAGCTTAGAAGCTAGAACCAAATGTAGTAACAGTTAATAACCTTTTTGTTTAATACAACAGTAACACTGTAATAGTACTTGAACAATATAAAACATTGGAGACAGTAAACAATAAAAGTAATTAAGAAATAACAGTACTGTGAATTAGGAGGTGTTCAGGAATAAACAGATGCTACAGGATAAGCATTAGAGTATAGCGACCATGAGAAATGTGCATTCTGGAGGGGAGCTACTCAAAAGTAGAAGCCGTTAGTGGAAAATGGCATCCCCAGTTGGTTGGTAATCCTTTATGGGACGCAACCTATAAGAAAAATAAGGCCACGTATCTGTAGGGGCCGAGAAATTACAGAGCCCAACCCAATTAAGTGATGAGGGATAGGAATCCCTTGCCGCCACGCTGACTCTACACAGGCGATAAGATCCGGCTTACCCAGAAAATGAATACCCACTATTAGGTGAGGAGACTCAATTATGAGATGTTAGGGTAGGAATCCCTTGCCCCCACGCTGACTCTACACAGACTTAAAAGTCAGTAGTCGCCAGTAAATGTATGCGCACTATTAGGTGAAGAGACAGGATTAGCATTAGGGGTTCAGCGATTGACCAGGTCAATGCGCTGTAACAAGATGTTAAAGAAATAGTATGTCCTCGCAGTCACGCTGAAAAGGACAGTAAATTACTGACCCTGTAGCGACCCTAAAATAGGTGAATTGGTGTCTAAGGCTGAGGTGAAGCCTATGAGAGGCGCTACACTCTTGGTGACGGACGCCAAGGGTTTGTACGCCCACGTGCTCGCCTATCGGCTACTGCAGAGCAACAAAAGTAGTACAGGACAGAAAAAAATGTTGTATATTTATATATAATAGAACATTAGACCAATAGTAGGGGACTCTATGTAAGGCAGTACCAATATAACATAATAAAACAGTCAACAAAGAACGTATAGTGTCTTCCAGTAAGATGCAACAATACAGGTAATTGCAGTAAGTACGCCACAGGTCTGGTGAATACGCTAGTCTACGTTGATAAATCTAACTCTTTAGCAACTGCTCACAGAACCAATAGAAGGTTTGCAAACTAGGATATATGCGATTTTAGTGGAAAATATCTTAATCATTTATCAAAAAGGCTGTAGCGGGACTAATAGAATGACATATCAGGTAAATTCCAGTAGCATCTATACATTAAGGTAAAGCTGTGAACGCTAACATTAGCGGGACCCTGTACATACACGCTTTCTTACATAAAGTAGCCAAAAACCTCTGTTGCCGTCATAGACATAAAACAAGCTTTCAAAGTTTAAACATATAGATAAAGCTTTCAGTGTAGATAGTCGACAAGACTGCCAGGTAAACAACAACTGAAAAGTGGCGCAAAATTCTGCAAGAAGCTAAACATACAAATGCATTCATGTACTCACTGTCATGGGATAAGCATCTATCTCCAGACATCCAACAGCAAACAATACCAGGGGAAGAAAGATGGCGTCGAAGGGCAGGGGGTTGTATTTATAAGTTAATAGGTAGATACGTAGTGGGGAGAAGAGGGAGTGACCCTATATATAAGACATGGGGAGGAGTTTGCGAGTTAGTGAGAGTCTCGTTACAGGATAGTAGAATAGCGATAAGGATAGGAAAGGTGAGAGAAGATTGAAGTAGAGGCGTAGTAGAAGCTAGTAAGCAGTGTGAGATAGTGAAATGAGAGTGCAGAGATGGATGCAGTCAAGAAGCGCAAAATATTACAGAGGGTATAGTAACAGTTTGAGGAGGTAGAGTAAACACTGTAGGAGGTAGGAAGGATGGATAGGCTAAAGGAAGGTAATGACTGACAGGAAGGTAAAGACACAGGAGAGTGGGGATCAGCAGGAAACAATCAGAGAAAGGGAAGGACAAACAGGTAAGCCAGAGGTAAAATGTAGGAAAGGTACCTACTGGTAGGTAAGATAGGTAATGTAGATAAAGATAGAAGTGGAGTGGAGGTAAAAAATGTGGAAGGGGGAATATGTAGGCTGTTGGAAGTGCAGGAGGGGTGCTCAACCCGAGTTATACAACTACAGTAAGACAGGTCAAGCAAGGAATTGTAACATACTTAAAATCACAAAGTGAGTCGTTTCCTCTTGAATATACAATATTTGGGCTCAAGTTTGAGGTTCTTCTATTCCCAGAAGGGTGGTAGGCAGGAGGGAGGCTTTGCTTAAGTTAGACAGTAGACCACTTTAAAATCACAAAGTGAGTCGTTTCCTCTTGAATATACAATATTTGGGCTCAAGTTTGAGGTTCTTCTATTCCCAGAAGGGTGGTAGGCAGGAGGGAGGCTTTGCTTAAGTTAGACAGTAGACCACTTTAAAATCACAAAGTGAGTCATTTCCTCTTGAATATACAATATTTGGGCTCAAGTTTGAGGTTCTTCTATTCCCAGAAGGGTGGTAGGCAGGAGGGAGGCTTTGCTTAAGTTAGACAGTAGACCACTTTAAAATCTGATTCTGATTCTGATTGTGCCTGCTTCTGTCAGCAGTTGTCCATGAGTCTGTTGCTATGTCGCCATGACTGGTTGTGAGGTATGCTGACATTTCACTCATATTCAAGAAAGTCATTTTGCAGATATTCACAACAAGCACATAGCCTCTGTTATTCATCCATCCTTGCTAAATGTCCTCTCTAGTAAGCATGTCACTGATGTTTATATCACAACCATTCATTTCTCTTGATGCATAACATATATACTCTCAGGTGTGGTGATAGAACTATACTCTCAAATGAGGTATAAACAGCAGTATGAACTGTACTATTTACATATGTGCTTAATGTTATGTTATTGACTTGGAGGTGTACATGTATTGACATATCGTATCATATGTACATTGCCATATTTTACATACCCTCGTCCTCTTTCTTCATACCTATTCATCCATGTCTGTGGCCATTTTAATCATCACATTTTCCCTGCCTAGTGTATTTCTGCATAATTATATTTGCTCTTGCTGTTAACCTCAACATCTATTATTTCAGTCTGAAAAGTATACAGTGCACTTTTCTATAATGTGTTAATACTGCAGGCAGTTATTGCAGTATTTTAACCCCTGGTAGTCATTGTGGCCATCCTCACAATTTCACAGAAGAGGGTTTCCCGTATGCATGTTCATTATGCATTTGTACTGCTCTGCATGGTTTTCTATCCAGCAGCCCTGTTGCGTGATGCATGGCATGCATATGCGATTAGCACTGCTTCTCATCTTGCAAAAGCGTAAACTCCATGTAGGCTTTGCACGAAGCCTACAGTGAATTTATTGAATCCCTGGGATATTCTAGTGAACAGTGTGAACAAATAGCATTTTAAAAGTGTATATATATTCTACTGAATAAGATCATTTTGTAAAAGTGTATACATGGTAGAGAAAAGTTATTCAATAATATTTTGAAAAGGCTACATAGTAATGGAGTCACTACAGATGTTCAATAAGGCACAGATACAGATTTTGAGCAAAGATGATGAGCATAGTCAATATACAGACATACATTTCAATCCACCAGTAGCACTGTATACTTTATTAAGCAGTTTCATAATAAAGATATAAGCTAGACATAAAGTTGCAGAAAAGCAGCATCATTTTATGCTTTAGGTTTTTCTGCTACTCAGCAGATGGTGTAGTAGATTGTAAACTGATCGATCAAAGAAGGAGAAGGACTACAAATGATGTAAAGTGCAAAGGATGAAGAGATGTAGGGGAAAAGAAGGTTCTATAGGTGAATGTAAGAAAAATGAAGGCAGTGGGAATGTGTTGTGGGGTAGTAGTAGTAGTTATGGTGAGTGGGTGACGGTATAGAGAAGAAGAGTTGTGAGAAACAGATAAGAGGGAAGTAGTTGAAGACTAGGAAAAAGTGTTGAATTCCTATTTAGTCTTGGGGTTATTTATCCAGGGTTAGTGCAGGGGCAAAGCCAAGATTATGTATGTATGACTTTAGCTTCTGTATAAAATGTTTGGTATATTGTTGTATTTGTAGAGCAAGAGGTGTGTTGTTCCATGCTTTGTTGACATAGTTTGAGAATAGACTGTCACCAGCTATATTGTCAGATTTAGTGAGATGGGGGAGCAGCATTTGGATTGAGCATGAGGGGCTGTTTGATTTGTATAGCTGGATTAGAATTCACAGAGATGGACAGTTTGTAGATTTATAGATGAAGGTATGAGTAGTCACAAGTTGGGAGTAAAACAGTAAGTAGAGCAGTTCTAGCCAGTTTAGTTCTTTGCATGCTAGGCAGTGGTGGGATTTTTGTTGGTGATTTACTGAAAACTTTGCTATTTTGTGACAGCACTGTTTGAGCTTTAAGAGCTGAGAGATTTGTAAGTTCATGAAACTAGGAGATAAGTATAGATGTGTTGAGAGTGGTAGGGTAGAAGTGAAATGTTTTCTGGTTTGGTCAGTGAGGAAATGTTTGACTTCATTTAGGGAACCCAAATTCTGGTGGGATTTCTTTAGTGCATGTTGGATGTGGTAGTCACATTTTAAACTGTTGTCAGGGTAGATGCCAAGCAGCTTAATCTGTGGGATGTTTTAAATGTTACTGTTACTTACTAAGATAATATCATTGGAAGGCTTCTGCACTGAGAGGTGTTTTAGGGTAAAAAGATTAAGTCTGACTTTTTTGGAGGGGTAGTTAAGAACAAGTTGTGAGTCAGTTAGCTGGACTTTAATGGTTGAGAATTATTGAGTGATTAGTTGCAGGTTGTTAAGGTTTTTGGTGCTACATATGATGGTGGAGTTGTCGGCATACTAAATTATCGTGACAGATTTGGAGGTATCTGGGGAATTATTAATGAAAATATTAGTAAGAATTCAACTAAGAAAGGACCATTGGGGGAGATCTAGGAAGACTGGAAGGAAATGGAAGAAGTCTTTGTGTGATTTTACACACTGTGATCTGTTAGCAAGAGAGCTGTTAAATCATGAGGTGGAGGTTTATTCAAATTCTAGAGCTGAAAGTTTTTGTAGGTGGATTGGGTGTGTCACTGTGTTGAAGGCTTTGGAACAGTCTCAGGAGAGGACAGATACTAGCCTTCCTTCATTCCTGTGGGTATTAACAATATTAGTGAAATGCAGGAGTGCTGTAGTAGTGCTATGATGGCGTGGAGGGTTAGAGGAGGTTATTTTTGGTAAGGTGTTGGGAGAGTTGGGATTGAATGCATTTCTCAAGCATTTAGATAAGGGGGACAGGATAAAAATAGAGTTGTCATTACTAAGTCTGGTGTTATTTTCTCCTTTATGTACTGGTAGGATAAATGTTTTTTTCCATAGTGTTGGGAGGTATGCTTCTGTGATAGACCTGATATGCGTATGGAAATGGGATAGGTTAAAGCCATATGCGTATGGAAATGGGATAGGCTAAAGCCATATGCGTATGGAAATGGGATAGGCTAAAGCCATATGCGTATGGAAATGGGATAGGCTAAAGCCATATGCGTATGGAAATGGGATAGGTTAAAGCCTCAGCAGCAACTTTCAGATATTCAGCAGGAAGATTTTCAGGCTCTAGTGTGGCGGGGTTTTAATTTTAAGAAAAGGTTTTTAATTGTTGATGTGGGAACTAGTAGCAGAGAGAACAGGGAAGAGTCACAGGTGTTGCGAGGAATGGATGGGCTGGTGGGAGGGGTGTGGTGATTGATTAGGGATTTGACTGAGTTTATGACATGTGTATTAAAGAGCGTGGCAGTGTCTTCTGTGTTTTTAGGCAGAAACAATCTGCTATAGCTGTTCACATGCTAATTTATAATATTAACCAAAGATTACCTCTGGTCTCTGGCAGTCAAGTAAATAAAGAAAATGCAGTAACACTGGCTGCCATTAAAAGAAAGGAAAGAACTTGTGCAATTTATATACGTAGGCTGTGATTTAAGTCTCCAAAGAGGGGAAAGCTTGTGGGCAGGCAGACAAAATTGTTTATCTACCAGATTCTGTCTGATGCAAATGATAAACCATACAGGAAGCATATAAATTGGTAAAAATCTTCACACCCTCAACTTCATGCACTACAGAGCTATACTTTTAGGAGCAGCTTAGTCCAAACCCAAGTTTGCAGGTTTCATAGAGCAAACGTCCCAACATTTTGCACATGCTTTTTTTTTTTGAACGATATAAATACTTAAACAGATTTTTCCTCCTGACATACTGTGTAATCCTTAGCATGGTGAACATATTATTTTGGCACTGATTGATGATACAATCATTTTAGAATTATATATGTATAATATTAATAAATAGTCTCATATCAGACAATCAACACTTAGGTTCATAGCTTCATAGGTTCATAGGTGTTTACTAGGCTAATGACCACAAAGGCTTTTTTTAAGCCTAGCCATCTGAAATCACTGACAAGTTCTGGTACCGTTGATAAGTGTAAGCAGAGGCTTGAGAGATGAAACATTCACAAGCAGGGGATTGGCAGTTGAACCATTTACAGGTTGCCTGTGTCAATTAGAGACATAAGTTCCAAGCCAGGGATTCATTTCCTGTTCTCCATCAATTGTCCAAGTTATACTTGAATTGAGTTAGGGAGGAACACTGCTTCACATAGATGGGGAGCTTGTTCCAGAGATGGAGTAGTCTCTGGGATACATACTAGTCTCTCCAGCAGGTCCTATTTATATCACAGACAAGGTTTAAGTCTTTAGAATGGCTAATTCTGTTGCTGTTTGTTTTGTGGATATGCAGGAGGTCCATCAGAGTGGGGTCTGACAATGCCCTGTATGCCAGGCATAGACTACCCCTCAACATCCTATAGGAGACAGAATACAGGGATAGGGCCTTGAGGCAGTCTGCATAAGACATTTTACTTATGCCCTGTATTCTTTCAGTGAGGAACCTCTGTAGACATTCCATTTAATGTATATGTCTTGTTAGGTACATACCAAAGGGGGCATTGTAATCAATGACAGGTCTAATGAATGCCAAATACAGCGTAACAATGAATTCCTTGGGCCTAGATGCCATACTTTTGCTAATAAGTTGTGCAGCATAGAATGATTTCCTCACTACTGTTGACATGTGGTGGCCAAAGGCTAGATTACTGTCTATGTGTGTCTCTAAGTCCCTGACTTCTGGGTCAACTCTAAGGGGTGTGTTGTCAATATGAAAGTTACCAGGGGTGGATGACTTCCCAAAGGATACTAAAATGCATTTCTTGGCATTTAGTTTTAGTCCTTGGCTCTGACGCCAGTTGTTTGACTGTGTTAGCCCTTGCTCTGACACCAGTTGTTTGACTGTGTTAGCCCTTCCTGGAGAAAATTTGTGTCTGTGTGGTATTCAATGACAGCTCCTAATTTGCAATCATCTGCAAATTTAGTCAACCAGAGACCACTGACATTGGCCTTGACTTACAGAAATAAATGGAAAAAAGAAGCGGCCAAAGAACAAATGCCTGAGGGACTCCACTTGTGACTGGCCTCTTTGTATAGGTGGACTCACAGTTCTAACTTCCTGTGTCCTGTATGTCAACCAGTTGGCTATCAACCAGATGACATACGGGTTTGTACCTAACCTCTTGAGTTTGTCAACAATGCCCGATTGGGGCATTGTGTTAAATGCCTTGGCCAAGTCAAGTTAGGCAGTATGAACCATTTTGCCCTCATCCATTGCTTTGGTGACTTTCTCAAAGAAGTCCACCAAGTGGAATACACATGACTTGCCCTAGATAAAACCAAACTGGGTTGTGTCCAGTGTCTGGAGATTTACTATATCATTATTGATCATTTCCATAATAATTCTTTCCATGGCTGTGCATATAAGACTAGTAAAACGTATGGGTCTGTAGTTTCCAGGGTCTGTAGATGGCCCACCTTTGTGCAAAGGGATGACTGTTGCTGTTCTCCATTCATGAAGCACAAAGCCTGTTTGGAGGCTGCATTTAAATAGCAGTTCCAGAGGGCATGGCAGGTAATGTTTCATGCTATTTAAAAGGCATCCTGGAATACTGTCTGGTTCCATTGATGCAGTATTCTTGGCCTTAGAGAGAGCATTAAGGACTCATTCCCCAGTGATAGCAGGGGGAGTTATATTTCATGGTATTCCCAGATGGATGGTTGAGTGGGGGAGAAAGGAGTAAAGCTGTAGCTGAATTTGTCAGCCAGTAGGTTTGCTATATCATCTAGCTCAGTGTATGTGGCTTCATTTACAATGAGCTCTGCACAAAATTGTATATTACCTTTGAAGTTGAGGACATAACTAAAGAATGCCTTGTGGTTGTCCTTGGCCTGGGAGGCCAAATTTCCTCAAATCTGGCAGTGGTAGAATTTATTTGTCCACTGAGTTTGTTTAGTTTGATGAGAGTGTTTTTTAACCTGCTGGGTGCTGCACCTCCTAATTTTTGCTATGACTTTCTTCCTTCTGTTAAACAACCTGTTGATTTTGTGATTCCACCAGGGTGGCTTGTTTTGTAAGTTAGTTCTATACTTCTTCCTGGTGGGTAGAGCTGCCTCTATTCAGCTATTAACATGATTGTATAGGGTTTATGTGAACAGTTCTCCATTGGCAGCAGTGTTCTCAGGGTTTATGGGGGCTAGAAATTTTGCCAGGTTCTCTCTTAATAGCAGGAGGTTAGCTTTAGAATAGTTCTTGAATATTCCAGGTTTAGCTGGGGGGGGGGGGGGTCCAGGTTTTATTTTTACCTCAAAGGAGACCATTTTGTAGTCTGACCTTACAAGAGAAGACATTACATTGTGTGTGTGTGTGTGGGGGGGATGCACTCTCCCATATTAGTGATAACCAGATCCACTATGATTGCACCCCTGGTTGGTGTATTGACAATCTGGTTCAGGGAGTTTGTGTTTACAAAATCTAGGAATCTCTGTGCCTGTATGTTTGCTGTTATATAGAAGTCTCAGGTAATAGTGGGTAATTAAAGTTGCCAATGGATATGGTACTGGGTTGGATGATGAGTGTTTACAATAAGTTTAAATACATGTCATGGGTTACCTGGGTCATAGAGGGGGACCTATAGCTTGCAAGGAAGTGGTATTGGATTTTTCCTATGATGATTTGAACATGAAGCATTTTAACTGCATTGTCATGTTTGACCAGCCTTGAGGTATATTTATTTTTGATGTAAACTAAGACACCTCCACCTTTAGTCCCTGTCTGTATAGTAGTTGGTCTAAATGTGCATAAGGCATTATAACCTTGCAATGTTGGTGTACTCTCCATGGCTTTAAACCATGTCTCAGTGACCACACAGATGCCAGCATTCTCTACAGTGAAGAGAGCTTCAAGGCAGTAGAGTTTTTTTGTTTAGACCCCTAGCATTGATAACTAATACCATTAGATTTTCTTGGTTTTGATTTGCTGTGTTGGAAGTACTTTTAATTTGGCTTTGCCTAAAAAAGCTGCTATGGGGTAAGACAATGTTTTAGCTAATGTTCAAAAGCCTAGAGGAAGAGGTACAGACCATCCTGGCAAAGCAGTGTGGTCTGTCAGCCATCTTCTTCTTTGCTGACAAATATTGCATCCCTTTAGAATGACACCAGAAATTAAGCCAGCAATTAAAGTCAGTCATCTTTTGTTCATATTGTGGCATCATTCTTGAAGAAGGTGAAATGCTGCTCACTTCTAGGCTCATACCAGCCTGGGGCACATATTCCAAGAGCTCCATGATGTCTCTCTTCATATAGTCCAGGGCGGTATTTCTCAGGTCATTTATACCCACATGGACTATGACTGAGTTGTACTGGCACTTGTGGTCCAATGACCTGAATGCTTGCATAATGTGGAAGATTCTAGCTCCTGATAAGCAACTTACCGCGACTTTCTCCTTACTCAGCCTGGTAAGGGGGACATCAGTGTGTCTCACAATGGAGTCTCCAATGATCAGAATGTTGGATTGTATGGTGGCTTGCCTTGTGGGCTTAGAAGTAGATGAGATGTGGCTGTATGTGTTGATGTGGGTGTTGTTTTGAAAGACCACATTCGGGGCTACTAAAGGTATTTGTTATGTGCACTTCATCTAGGAGGACTTTGGGGTTTAGGAAGGTTACATTTAAGTGTCTCAGCATACATGGGTCTATATGTCAGCTTTGAATTGTCTGTGATTGGTGCACTACTGATGACCTTATTGACATCAGGAGTGCTTTTATGTGACAACTTTTTTCTCCAGAGACATTGCATAGATACATCTCTCACATCTCACATAGCATATCAGTTTGCTTGAGAATTAACTGGTTGTCAGTAAATATGAGGCAATTTCTACATCCTCAGGATGGCCATATCCACTGAGCTGGTAACAGAGACAGTGGGAAAGTTCATATCCATGGCTACAGACCCTTTTTTATGAATTAAACAGTTGGAGTGAGAATATAAAGCAATGTCAGGATTATCCGGTTTACAACTCTGGGGACAGTGCTTCTCATTGCAAACTAGTTGACATGTGTGCAACTAGGTATTAGTGAAATTTCAGTTGTGCTTTTACAGGAAAAATGTCACTCAAGGTGTCTGTCTCTATACAGGGCATTGCCAAACACTTGAGGGAAAACTAATAAGCAGACCCTGAAAATTTAAGGTTGAAGTATTTAGGCAGACATTCATCCTATGTTTTCATTATGAAGTTTTGTTCCTGATGTCTAATTGTTCTTAAAACATTTTGCTCTTCAGATTTAATTTATTACAAGTTACTTTGACTCATAACTAAAAAAGGTCCCTAGCCTCTTGTCACAGTCCCTTAGTGGCTGCTACCTTAAATAAGCAACATTGCCGCCTCCATGCTGTATATGCATTATACCTTACATGTACTGCACATTCTCATGAATAGAACTGGGAATTGTACTCGCATCATTATTAAATCACTGCATATCGTAATGAAATTATAATGAGATAATAAGTTAAGAAGAATACATTTAATGAAAGCAAAGGTGCTGTGTTTTTACTAGTGTGATGAATATTACTAACGAATTCTAAATGACAAAAGAAAGATCAGGAGAAATAAGAAAATACATAATATTTTGTGTGTTTTGTGGACAGTTGGATACAGAGATAATGCCTATATAAAGACAGGCCTGACAGTTTGATATTTGTAGCTGCCTAAACAATGCTTAATGCATACTCAAAGTTTTCTTCATCTGAGTCAACACAACTTGCTTTCTTGAGATAGTTTCTCATTGTTCAGGATTGTGCCGGTCCCTAATGCTCTTAAGTCATGCATTTTGCCATTTTCTGTAATGTAATGAGAAGAATGTACTACAACAACAGCTTCTACAAAGTGTGAAGCCCATGCACTTTGAAAAAACGAAAAAACAAAAAAAAAAGAACAATTGCATAAACTGATAATTTTTCACATACAAAGTAATACTGATCAGGACTGCTGCTGGGCAAGAGAATCTGAAGACATTATTATGCCTTAGAGTTAGTACAGAGGATTAAGGCTGGTTATCAGCTACTTCCTATAGTGCAGGGTTTAAATTTATCAGCTTCCATTTGCCTACTGATTTTTCCTCTGAGCAAGTCACTTAACCAGACAGTGTTCCGGAGCATTTGGGAAACTTTGCTGGACTCCTCAGTGGTCTTGAAGATCACATGTCTGTTAACTATCTATGAATTATAAATGTGTAATTGATTATTACAAAGGCAGTCATGGCAAGGCTCCTTGTGAATAACAGTAAACATCCTCTTGAAACATGAAGCAGATAATCATACTTCTAATGTCTGGACTTTGGACTTAGTCTAACCAACAGTCACTGAAAAAGCCATTATAAAAAAATATACTTCTGATATATTTAAGCATCAGATATATTATTCCACTTCAGTACATAGGTAAATCCTGTATGAAAGTCACTTTTTTACTTTATCCACATTTAAGTATCACAAGCATCCACATAGCTGATGTTTAAATCCAATCTAAAAGAATAATTATAAACAGAAACCAGGCAATATACATTAGGAACACTTTGCTTTATATTACAGTCCCAATAACAGATCTTAATACTCACACTCAGTATGCCTTCAGCTATTCCCATTACATGCAATGATTTTCTGCAAATATCACTGATCACATTGAATAAGAATGTCAAATGGTCAATGAGGGAAGAAAAAAAGTAAAAAGAAATTCTCCTCCATAGTCGGAAACCCTTATGCTTTACACATACCTTTACTGTGAAAAACTACTGTTTTTATCCTGCAGTAATGTTTTTCTACTTTCTTCAAATAAATGGGTTGTGTATTCCCTTGGCTGCCAGCATTCAGTATAACTAGCAACATCTTCTGAAGGTGCTCCCAAAAACACTATTAAAAATTCCCCCCAATCATACCCTGCTATGAGATATCATATGCTAATTATGAATTCCCAACATGCTTTCCTACTTTTTCTGGTTCTAATTCCTGATATGCTCCTAATCAGTATACCCTCCACTTACTGTCTTCCTGAAAAATATCGAGCAATTTATCATATCTTCCTTATCTCTTGGACAACTGTCTATCTGACTGATGCTAAGCACAAAATGGCCCCTAATGATAGCTACCTATGAGAATCTATACTGCAATGCTAACTTCTCAATATGCTTTCCTATCTATTCTGTTTCTTTTCCTGAAGTCTTCCTAACCAGAGTAAGTATGCCATCCATTTACGCTCTCTGTCTTCCTGAAAGGTTCTTGCACCATTTTTCATCTTCCATGACCATTGTAATCATCTACTTTACTAATACCATGCAGATTTCCATCTTTACAGGATGCTTATTTCCTATCTCATCTGCTTAGGTTTGCAACTTTGCTCCCATTCCCAACTAACTGTAGGCCAGATCACAAATATTCAAAATTCTCATACTTCAGGACCACTCTTCCCATATAATTAACCATTAAATTCATTTAATTTTCTCCAAATCTTAAAGGCTGATTGATAGTCCCATCACATATACACTTCGCTGCACCCTCTATTTCACATCTCCAGAAGCAGATGTCATGCTTTCATTTGCACCTCTGCAATTTCAACTGATTATAATAAAATCAGTACAGGGTCTTAATGCAAACGCCTATGCTTTTAATCACATTAGAAATATCCCAAGCATGTTCCTAAACTGACCCCATCCTCACCAATGTTTCCCATCCTAAATATAGGCACGCTTTATGTGCAATAAAGTTTGCAGAGTTTTGCATTTTTCCAAATGCATATAAGCAGCCCAGACCGGACACTTTCCCTTCTCTTTCCCCTTAGCTGTCTCCATTACTAACTTAGAGTGAAAGCTGTCTGCACGGTCATTACTTTCTTCCATTTTCCCTCATCTTAAGTGCACATTTCGGATACTCTTACCTTAAAGAGTAAGCATTTGGGACTCTTCAATGGGGGTAGATTACAGCAGATCTTTTTCATCGCTTTACAATCTGAAAGGAGAAAACTAACACATTTTCCAAGCATTTTGAGCATGGCATCATCATTCTTTAAACCTTACGGCCAGCATCCAGTAAACTGCAATCTAGGCATGTTTTAGCAGATTCCCATTCCCAATATGTATTGCCAGAGAGCAACATACCTCTCAACCTAGAAACATCAAAAATCTGGACAAAGGCCCATGAAAAATAGGTACAAATGTGTATGCTGATTAACATTGCATTTGCAATTATGCATAAAATTTGCATGCATAATTATGTAACCCCACTCCAATGGAATTGTGGGATACCAACTTTCAAATGCAAACTGAACAGACAACCAAAATATGGCCCCAGCCTAGAGTCCCCCTGCAGCCATTCCAATGTCCCATCACTTGGATATTTCACCCCAATTACCATAAATATTGTAATGTGCATACTGGTTTACATCTAAAATGATTACTTGGATTTTATTTTACATTTTATAGAGCACAAACACTAACAGACATCAGCTAAGCAAAGCAATACAGTCTCACAATGAAAACAGACTTACATTAAAACGTTTCTGTTCTTGAAACTCACATTCATTGAAACAGCATTCAAACCCACAGCCAAAGAAAATGCATCTGGTCAGTGGTGGATAAAGATTACCTTTGGACTGTTTTCAAATCATAGGCCCCTTGCACACAAAACATACATGTGTTATTTGATAAACCTTGCTAAATGTATTAAATTATATTCCTTTTATAATACAGCATACTTGTTAGAGCACATTTTAAATTTACTGTTTTGATCATTTTTCTAGTATGCAATGAAACAAAATGCATGAACCAATAATGACAAAACTGCCCAATTCAGAATGTTTCCATCATAAAAAGTCTATCCAAACTTCTATAATCCACCAGTATCAGTAAATCTGCACAATCTATGCAGAAATAAAAGTCATCTAAATAATTCCACATTAAAGAGATCAGTAATTAATGAAGAGGTTGCTGCTAGCAAACAACTTTATATTTAGTTTCATCTACAAGTAAAGTGCCTGTTACACTTAAAGAATAAATTGCCTAGGTTACATTAAAAAATGATAAGCTAGTTTGTTTGTGTCTTTCGGCTTTTCCCGGTTAGTGGTCGCCACAGTGGAACTCCGGTCCGCTAATGATTGGCAGTAGAGTTTTACGTGCTGGCTTGCTGGGCCTAACGCACAACCTTCAAGGAAGGAACGCCCGTTCATGCATGTTGCCACACAGAAGACGCTCTGAGAATCGAACAGGCAACGTCTAACTGAGAGGCGACAACTCTACTGCAGCACCACCACCGCAGTATAAAAAATTATAAGCTAGTAATATTTTAATAGGGAATGGCTGGCAAACTGCTAATAGGTTCATAGTTACTAGATATCTCTGCCAAAGGAGAACATTCTCAGGACTGCAGCACCATCCACCCTCTATAAAAGTACAACACAGTACAATATCAGCAATCCATCTACATATTGTGGGAGTAGAACCCACAGCCTTCTGCAGCAAAAGCAAGTACACTACCAGTTGTACTACTAGCAATGCAACTAGACTTTGCATAAGCAGCACTAACCTTCTCTTTCCCTGAAGAACTGTGCAGCACAAGAAATCAGGAAAAGGCCAACATTTATTTGTGTGTGTGTGGGGGGGGGGGGCAAAGGCCCAAAACCAGGGACACATTTTAAACACTGCTTGTATAATCTTAGAAAATTGCTAGAATCAAATGTTGTGTTACCAAGTGTTTCCTAAAACATTGGAAGACTGAAACTTAAATGGCTATCATTAGTTAGACAATTCAGTTCTCACTGATTTGCCAGAAAACCATAAATTTTATTTTTTTATTTAACATTTGTTTACTGGGAAAGTCCAACTTGGAATGAAGCCAATTTTCAGCAGAAACCCAGGGAGAAATGCTCCAGACGTATGTCTTTGTATCATGGGAGGAAACCAGAGCACCCAGAGGAAACACACACAATGCAGGGAGGACATGCAGACTCCTCACAGAAGGCACTTCAGCCGAGAATCAAACCAGAGAACCTTTTGCTGTGAGCAACAACACTACCACTGCACAAACCAAATTATATGACAAACAGACCAAATGTATGAGCCAAGCATTCCAGACATTTTGTGAAAATTTGTACAGTTGATAGCTATAACTTCTCCTTCAAATCGGAAGTGGTGGTATCATGCTGTCCTTGTACTGTGCATTTTATACCTCCCCACCCCTCTTTCTCTAACTGTTGCATGCCCCTTTTGCCCTATTCACTATCTGTAGTAAATTACTGCATAACTACCACTAACTCACAAAAAAATAACCAAGAACTGTTGGTGACACACATGTAGATAATCAATGATTTAGCTTACAGTCTGTGGAAGACCAGGCAATACTTCCCTTCTGCACTTCACGCAGAACATATTTTGCTGGTTCAGGTTTGAAAAGAACTCAATATCATAATCCATCATGAAAAAGAAAGTACAGGAATCCTGATAGAACTTTCTCTGCAAATGAGATTTTTCCTAAATCCAAGCAACTATCCTAAATAGAAGAGAAAAAGCAGCATCAGGCCTTATTCAGTACTTGTAGGTTGTTTGTATAATTTCAAATATAAACATAATTCTCTCTTTAAGCCAGTTTGCTAGAATACACAGAGCTTTTCATTTCAACATAAGATCACAGAATTTGTGATAAGAAGGAGTGTATAGGGAAACAGTTAACAGTTTCATTCTACTAAAAAGAACATGTTAAATTTCATACATCTAATGGGTAAAGAACTCAGGCTCTTGCTCCTTGTATCAAGCTAACTGGGCATTTTACACACACACACACACACACACACACACACACACACACACACACACACCAGATAAACAACTTGCATGGCCAGAAAAATAAATGATGCAGCAATATGAATTAAATGCAGCCAACTAAAACCAGCAATTAAGATAGAAAGCATTGAATTGAATCCAGCACAACTTGCACGCATGATAGATTGAATTGAATGCACGCATATTGAACTGAATGCAGCAGCAATGGGTTGAAATCACTGAACTGAATGCAGTAACGGCAGCTGAATGATAAATTGAATGCTGCAATGGGTCCGTTTGCACAGCCAACAACACACAGACTGCAACCTAAATAATGAATGCAGCAATGGTTATGGTGTAGCATGATAAACACCTTACACGGCCAGCAAACTCAGTCAAACTGCCAGCATAAATAAATACATGTAGCACGTGCCATGAACATTAAAAATGCAGCAGCAATGGACAATGGTCAGCAAATGTAGCTAACTCAGCCAAATTAAAAGCCAGAATAACTAAATAAATTAAATACATGTAGCACAATAATGCAGTAACTACTGTTAATCACAGCCGGCATGGTTGAACACACCAAACAGATAAAATAGCGGAGTTATAATGTCATACACATTGTTTTTTCCTCTTACCTGTTATGCCGCCTGCCATCCCTATTTCCCTCAGTCCAACAGGCAATAGCTGATGTCATCACGCCCGTCCCTATAGGCTGGTGATGTGTGGTGACATCAGCCAAAAATTAAAGTGGTAAATTCCACAAATAAATAAATAAATAAATAGATAAATAAATAAAGAAACCGGTAAATACAGAGGAATTTGGTATGGTTGAGAGGTCTGGACAGCAACCCTCTCTTATTTGCAGGCATTAGAACTGATTTCTGACCGGTCAAAATGTCTAACTTAAGTGGCCAAGTTGTTTGTTGCAATGTCTCAAACTATGTCAGGCATACTCCCCTCAACTAATATCTCCTGGGCTCCAAACCTGAGTCTCACTATTCTACCACCTCTTTTCCTTACAAATAAATCTAGACAATAGAGCTTGTAATTTTCTAAATGTAGTCTTCCTAAGTTCAGTCAGTATGCTCCTAGCTAAGTAAGACACATAATTAGAATCATTGTTCTTACGATCTCAATTTTCTTGAAAATGAGGAAGTTTTGCTGACTCTTATATCTAATATCTCTGCTAATTTATTGCACAGACATTTACATTTCTCACTAGAAGTGATCTGAAAGGTGTAAAAATCTTTGGCATCTAAGTACTTCATCCCACCCTTCTTGAAAAATGGCCACCCAAGTTTCCTATATAGGATTCCTCCTCAGGGCACTATAGATGATCCTGGATGGTGCTATCTTATTTTTGTAAATTTATGAAGTAGTTGCATGATTATGGGTGACCTTTCTTTCCATCTTGTATTAGGACCATATTACTGTCTACACATAAGGAGATGCTAAACAGCATAAAACATAAAAAGAGTTATCATGACATTAACAGTTGCCTACTCCTGCGTGCTAATACCCCAATCATGCACAGGAAAAAAAATGTGAGTATGGAACACTGCAGTGCAGTTTTGGATTTTCAGATTATTTGACACTGTGGAGACATTTTAGAGAAGAAAAAAGATGTTTTAAGAATGGGAATGGTTTACAAAAGACTCCCAAGAAAGTTTAGCTGGTACCTAAAAATGTTACAAGAAGTACAGGAATTGTAAGTGTAGTGTCGCGTGTAAAAAAGAGGCCTTTTTATCAGACACGGGAGAGGTAATATTTAAAGAAAAGTGTAAACAAGACTATCTACATGTGGAAAAATAAGGAGAAGAAAGAAAGTAGTGAAATGATTTATTAGTATGCGATTCCTATCAATTACTGCAGCAGGAAAACGTTGGACCATTGGAAGAAAGAATTATATATGAGCCGAATAAAGGAGTGACATTGCTAGTTTGGAAACAAAGATGTGTGCGTAGTAGAGAAAAAACTGATTTGTGACATTTTTAGACAAGCAGGCGAGAAATAAAGGAAGAAGAGTCACCCTGACACATTAGGAATGGGTGATCATAAGACGCCAACAAAAGAAAATAATAAGGTACCTTTATACGTTTTTAGTAAATATATGATGATGTAGAAATGGCAGATATGTTAGTCTGTAATGTAGAAAGAATAACAGAAGAAACGAAGGTAATTGTTAGAGAAGGAATTAACTCTGGAAAAATTAGCTGTAGATCAATAGAGGAGGATGGGATATGGCAGGGGTTTCATAACACAGTGAAGGCAGAAAACAAAATTATTTCAGGTACGAAATAAAGGTTATATTGGAAAAGGGGAGATAAGGGAGTTCAAAATGGCCGCTGTTCTGTGAGCACTGCTATCACCTAGGTCTCAATATACCCTGGATTAAAACAAACCCAGAAGGCAACACAGAATTAATAATCCAGAAATAACTGTAGATATTTACTGCTAATATCATCCAGCAAACAAAAGAGGAAGACAAAGTGACAGATTCAGCTCAGAAACAGCAGGATTAACTAAGATTTCTGAATAACAGCTTAAGCAATGTGCTACTAAGGCCCTGCATCTGACTGCAAGATTGGTAAAACACTATACAGCAAGATGTCAAAAGAGGAAAATAATATGGAAACAACAACAACTCAGACCAAATTCTCAGTACTAGCCTCACCTGAGAAAGACACAACTTCAAAAAGACAAAAGACAACTAAACAAACTGACAACTCTAAAAATACAAATAAATCCAAGACAGACCTGCCAGCTAATCTGGAAGACATAAAATCTGCCTTATTAGCTATCCAGCAAGCATTAAAGGACTTATCATTACAATTTCAAACCTTTGGTGACTCATTCAGCCAAATAATATCCAGAATGGAAAAATCTGAGTCCAAAATAATAGAAAATGAAATAAAAATAGACCCTATTTCTCAAAAAACTGATGCCCGTGACAAAGAAATACAAAACTTACAAGCAAAATTAACAGACCTGGAAGCAAGATCTCGAAGGAACAATATCATCATCAGAGGAATACCTGAAACTGTACTTCATAACAATCTAATACCAACAATCAAGCAAATAATAAATTCCCTCCTAGAGGAATCTGAAGACATGCAGCAAATAACAAAAGAGAGAACCCACAGAGCCCTGAGGGAAATGCAAACATCAATGAAACCAAGACCTGTCTATATTAAAATATTAAACTACCAAGATGTAAATAAAATCATACTGGCAGCAAAGAAAAAAGCACACTCACCTGAAATAATAATAAAATCTCATTTGCTCAAGACCTCCCAATACAAATAAGACAAGCAAGACAACTACTATCTCCATACTGCAGGTTCCTAATAGAAAAAAAAAATCAAATTCCAGATGAAATATCTAAATCAGTTAATCTTTTACATCAAAGAGGTTAAATACATGGTTGCTAACCCCAAAGAGGCAAAAGAGACATTCCTGGCTGTTTTCAAGCAAATTCCAGCTTCAGAAGTGAAATAAATCCACAAAAAAATGATAAAGGTCCCTTGGATGAATAAACAACCCCATTCATGAGCACTCTAGCTGGGATCCAACTCTGAAATCTTCCCCTTGCTGTCTAGGCCCTTGGGTCATTGATGTGAGCCATGAGGAACACAGGAAAGGGAAGTACAGCATGGGTGGGAACCAAAAATGTACTGCTGCTTCCGATGCACGAATATAGGAAGGAAGTTCCCATCTCGGATATTGGCTTGCAAATTCAGTCCCCCTAGGCTTTTGATGGCTTCATTAAGAACAGTCAGACAAAATGGATTTCAGCAAGCTCCAAAGGATTTTACTGCCTGAAAAATGAAAATTGATCTGCACTAGCTAAAAGAAGAAAGATGCACCATAGATGTCAACCAACCTGCAAGCAAAACCTTGAAGAAATAAGGTACTGTTGAACTGAACCATTCACTAAAACAGTACACCCAGTACTGTGTAGGTGAATGAAACTCCAGCCTTAAATAATAGTCAATAAATAAACTGTCAGAATTATGCTACCTCATAGATTAATATAGGGAAAAAATTGTTAAATGTTTTATGTAAATACTAGAAATGTGTTAAAAGATCCTGGAGAGAAGTAATCTCAGGAAATTAGTAAAATAACCTAACAATCCTGGGATAAATATAGCCTTAATATGTCAACTATAGCAGAAGGACTATTTGACTAAGCTGTTTTTCTTTTTTTTTTTTTTTTTATCTCTATACTTCCTACTTCTGTTAAATAGGTGCCAAGTATATATTTTATAACCCACACAGATTGATGTGGAAAAACATCACTATAGGCACCAAAGAAGGCAGAAACCTGAATAAGTAAAGGGGAGGAAAAAGAAGTCAAATGAGAGAAAAATGTAAAAATGACAAGATTGATTGTTTAACAATATTACTATGGTACACATATTGCTATAATTTACTGAGGAATGTATATTAATATGCTGTTTTAAAAATACTATTAGAAAGAATTAGTCACAAGACAAAAACAATACATGTTGTACCTTAAATGCAATACCATCACTGTATAAATAATATGTTGGAAGAGGCTAGGGATATTAAGTAGCAGTGTTTGTTGAGGGAACTAGTTTGTTCAGCTTTGTCCACATTGTTTATAGTAACACAGGGGGGAATACTATGGAGTAAATCTATATCTAAAAAGAAAACACATTCCAAGATTAGACGTAAAAGTAAACCATATAATGAATCTTCATCCTCCCCCCCTGATTATTCCTGGTCCAGGGATATAGTGGTTAGGCACAGTGTAGGGATGGGGATAAATAGATGCTTTCCTAAACCATCACACAGTAACACATACAAAACTAACAAAACAAAACTAATATACATGGCATATCTAAGGAATACACATAATAAATAAATGTGGGAAATAGAATCATGGAATGTTAAAGGGCTCCAAAACAAGAAGAAAAGAAAACTATTCTTACACCTTACATTAAAAACCACAGCCAACCTCATACTAATACAAGAAACGCACTTGACTGCAGATCAATGGGCAGAAATTAGCAGAAAGAAATGGATAAGTCAAATCAAAGCTTCAGAGGGGAAAACAAACAGTGATGGGGCTGCCATAATAATTAAAAACCAATTTAAGGAAAAAATACTTAAAACCAAAGCTGACAAGGAGGGAAGATGGTGCTATGTAACATTTAATAGTCCTACAATACCAAAACCTATAATGGTACTTAATGTTTAACGCACCCTGTAATAACCAACAACACTTTTTTATGTCATTGTACCCAACCTTAAACCAATTTAAAGATCACTACCTAGTGATTGGAGGTGACTGGAATACATATCAAAACCCAGAAAAGGATAAATCTAATCTGACCAAATCACATAATAAACAAGCCACTTTAGCCCTTAATAAACTCAAACAAGATTTCAAACTATATGACCCTTTTAAACATGGCAACAGTGCAGATAAAACAGGGAAATTCACATTCTATTCGCAATGCCACAAAATGTGGTCAAGGATAGAATTCTTCTTAATCTCTGACATATTCATTAACATGGACCCAACAATAACTATACATACCAGGTTCTTTTCAGATCACTCCAAAATCACACTGAACATTAACTGGGACAAAAAGATATATTTAGAGAATAGGGGTCATAATTGGTCATTAAACCCTAATTTACTTTCCAAAATGGATGTAATAAAAGAAACAGAAGCAATTCTAAAAATAGCTCTTACAAATATCATTAACTCCCAAGCACCAACTGACATAGAATGGGCTGCAACCAAAGCACAAATCAGAGGATTGTTTATCAAAAAAGCAGCATACTATAAAAAATACAACTGAAAGAGGAGCATTTACTGAAAGGGAAAATAGAGCATCTTGAAAAAGAACTAATAAATAACCCTAAGAACCAAACAGAAGCAGAACTTTTAAAACTGCAAAGGGATCTATATATGTTAGAAACCAGGAACCTATCTTTCTATGAAGCTGGAATGTTAGCCACTTACGCAGAAGAAGCTCAAATACCATCTAGAGCTCTGGCCAGAATTATCTGCCAACACAAAAATGCCTCCAATATATCAGAAATAAACTACAGAGACAAAAACAACACAAAAATGAAGACATTATTAAAACATTTGAACAAATATACTCTCAAATATATGGAGCACAAATACTACAAACCTCAAAGGAAGATAGAACTCTTTTTCTTCTAAAACTGAAATTACCTAAACTCAATTTAGACCAACAAAAAAAAACAACTGAGCCGATATCCATCAGTGAAATTATTACAACAATCAAACACTTAAAAGTGCATAAGGCTCCAGGTCCAGATGGACTCACATCAGAATTTTATAAAGCATTTTCCCCCTTGATAGCCAAACTACTATACTATACACTGAATTACATAATAAACTATAAAACAAATGATATCCACTTTAATGCCTCTAAAACTATATTTATATTAAAAGAACACACAGACCCCAAAAACCCCGACAGCTACAGACCCATCTCCCTCTTAAATATAGATACTAAAATATTTACCTCTATACTTGTAAACAGAATAAAAAAATCTGAGAGAAAAATCCTCTCCCTAGAACAATCCGGTTTTACACCACATAGACAGACTAGTGACAATATATTAACATTAGATGCACTAATATTCTATGCTAACCGATACAATATCAACATCTACACAATCGTAGTGGATGCCCACACGGCATTTGATAGGGTTAATCTAGAATTCTTACTCCAAACACTACCCTACTTTAATATACCCAATAACTTCATTCAGATCATCCAAACTCTCTATAGCAACCCATACACATCTCTGTATATAAATAAAATTTGGTCAAATAGGATCCTAATAAAAAATGGAACAAGACAAGGATGCCCACTATCACCCTTCCTGTTTAACCTATACTTAGAACCACTCTTTCTATACATTAAACAAAATACATATCACAATCCTCCATCAATACACAACTTCAAAATATACCTCACTGCATTTGCAGATGATCTGAACATATACTGCACTACACCAAATTCAGATATAAACAAAATAATAGCTGCAATTGAACATTTCTCGACTATGTCTAACTACAAACTAAACCTTAATAAAACTAATATTTTCCCCTAAAAACACCCAAACTCATCTCACTAATACCATTGTTAAACACAATAAAAATTAAAGAAGAAACGAAATACCTGGGAGTCACCTTTTTCCAGAGTAACAAAGACTTCTACCAACACAATGTAAACCTTAAATGGCAAAATATAATGCAAGACTGCAAAAGATGGAACAACCTAAAACTACCATTCTTGGCCAAAGTATCAATAATCAAAATGAACATTTTACCTAGATTAATGTATATATTCATGACATCACAGACAACAATACATAATAAATTCTTCAAACAAATTCATACCTTCCTAGCAAAATTTATATGGGAACCCCAAAAAAAACAGAATCTCCTATCCAAAATTAACACTCCCCAAAAGCAAAGGAGGACTAAATCTACCAGATTTTAAAATGTACTACTCGATCATTAACACTAACAGAATATTGAGAATAGCTGAACATAACCCATCAATGGAAAATTGGTCTCCTCTCTGGGTGACAATATATTATAGATATATTAAAGCTCTAGGTTTCAATCCCAAAACACTTCCATTCCTGAAGCAGAAAGAAATACAAATGTATAACATTATAGAGCCCTTAAAACATTCTATCAACCTAGCGCAAAAACTCTTTCAATTCTTGAACCTTAGACATGCCATGACAATACTGCAACCCCTTCATAAAAAGCCAAATTTAAAAATAAACAATAAGATGCTGGACTTAGTCCCTTTTCCCAGACTAAAAGATAAAACAATCCAAGATATCTAGCCCTACTTTAACTGTTCAATACAAGAAATGAGGACCCACTTAAACCTCCCTAAATCACACATAATAATCCTAAGACAAATCAAAGAACTGTGTTCCAGTTATCTCCAAAATATTACTATGACCAATAGTGACATAGAAACTTGTAGCAGGCTTTGGAAAACTATTATCACAACAAAGAAAACTATTACCAATTCATATAAAATGATAAATGAAATCAAATACCAAAAGGACCTCCTCTTCTCTAACTACTGGAGAATAATTAAACCATCCAAAGATGATCAGCAAATAAGCCAGGCAATCAATCTAACACTGAAGATTCTACCCCTCAAAAAGTTAGCATACACTCAGCTCATGATCAATAATAATGTTTATTTTATACCTGCAATCCTACACAAATTTAACACATCAAAATCACCTTTCTGCCCACACAGTAAGGACCAGATAGCTGACTTAATCCATGTATTTTGGAGCTGTAAATGTGTCTATAAACTCTGGAACTCTCTCAAAGTACAATTACAAAAAAACGGGTTATCAAACATCAACATTAACTTGGGGATTCACTCTGTTACACATTCTCCCACCCAACATCCCAAGAAAACAAGCAAATACACTTTTAACAATTTTCCTACTAATGAAACTGTATATAGCTTTTAAATGGCTAGATACGATAAATATCTCTTGGGAGGGTTTTAAACAAGTAGCTATACAACACCTTTTAGCTCATAAAATAGTAATAGATAAAAGAAACAAAAACATGAAATCCAGAGAAATTTGGGAACAAACCTTTAACATCATATTAGCATAATTCATCACACAGCAACTTAGAAATACACTATAATGGAACCAAAGAACACATACAAGTTCAGATATTAAATAATAACTTGGATATTATGAATGTACATACTCCCCGGGATTCATGAACCTTGCGCCAGGCGCACGCATAGCGTAGGCGTTACAACGCCAAATATGGCCGCCGAGCGATTCAGGTACGATCCAATTCCACGTGCACTACCGGCGTGCACCAGATCTGCGCAGCCCCCGGTGTAGGTATGCTAAACACCCTATGTGCGGTGTGTCACCATGCAAATGAAGGCATATAGCGATTCATGAAGTGGTGCAGGCGTAGCATAAGCCCACGGCAATGTAAACCAAAAAAAACGGTTTACATTTTCCCAAACATAACATCGGAGTAATGGAAGAGTGTCAGACCCAGGTATCACACTGTTAACATATGCCAATGGCGAAATACACAGACAATGGCAAAAGAAAACATGCACAACACGTAAATAACAACTTAAATGGCATGTCCACAGTAACTCACATCAGAACCGCAGGACATGTGTGCGGAAGGTGCAACATAATGAAATAATATAACAATGTTATAAAACAGCATCGTAATAGACATCAGGTTCACAGCATAATACACCATGGTATGCATGGAATGCCACAACCACGGTGCAAGGGTTGCCAAGGACCCACGGCAGACTTCGGCGTGGTAACTATGAATTAGTAGTCAATGCCATGCAAATGAGGCAGATAATACTGAATCACAAATTCCCCGCCGGAGTAAGGTTGTACCAAACGGCGCAGCGGTAATACACCGAGGAGTGGCTCAGAGGGAATACATGACATCTGCAGAGGGCTTTGCCACCGTAGCAGTAAGCACATTGGAGCACAGCAAACCTGGGCTGTACATCGCAAATCAAAGCTGCAGGACCGGGGTGTGGGGTAATAGTTTAGCTCAGAGCACACAATGCGCGCAAAAGTGCATGTGTACAAGGATGACAACGTTCCCGGAACCTAGTCATGTGATGCACACCCTGCAAACAATATCGGAAACAGAAAGGTGATGTGAAGAATATAAGGAAATGCGGAAGAAGTGTAATTGGAGTACTAATGAGCAATCAACACTAATCAACCCACGAAGGCCAATCGGCGGCATATGAATGCAAAGAAAGTAGGGGAAGTAGCAGATTGCAAAGATAGAAGACCTGACACAGCAGAGCAAAGCAGACAGGCAGCACAACGGCAGTAGCACACAAAACGCATGATATGCCATGTCCATGAAAGTACAAATGACAGTGCTCTGCAGGATGCATGCAAGAAAATGGTAGGTGCAACATGCAGAAATAGTAAGGGAAGGTCGAAAGGTAATCCTTGGCAGGCAAGAGTAATGCAACACCAAAGGCAACACCGTTGTAGTTCCATTGGTAAAACACGGAAGATAACCCTTAGATACGGCCGTATAAACACACCCTATGACATCATCGGTGTGCACAGCACAATAGTATAAAGTGTGAATGCACACAACACACAGCCGTGTATTCCCAAACGCCACACCATAGGTGTAAACACACGGGGAACTTTTAAAATGTACATGTTGGGTGCTGCCATAGCTGTGATCCATCAGCATGTGTTAGAGACAGACGGTGTTGTGGAGGAGGATGCCGACAACCACCACAGGCCTCGAAGGAGAAGGAGAGTGTTCAGACCAAGGGTAACCTACCAGGGGCTACATGACCAGGAGATAGTAGAGCATTACAGGGTGGGCAGGGACATGTTACAGCAAATAGTGGAGCTGTGCCGGCCATGCCTGAGAACAAGAAACAACAGAGGGGAACCCATCCCAGTGGACACAAAGGTATGTGTAAGCTTGTGAATACTGGCCACAGGTACCTTTCAAAGGTCAACTGGAGATATAATGGGCATCTCACAGGCATCAGCATCCAGGGTACTACACCAGTTCCTGGATGCCATGTTACCACATGCCAATGAGCATATATACTTCCCCAGATCTCAGGAGGATTTGGCTAACAATATGCGCCACTTCCACCATGTGGCACAATACCCGGAGGTACTGGGTGCAATAGACTGTACGCACATACAAATCAAGTCACCACCTGGTGAGCAGGGTAGATGCTACATAAACAGCAAGGGATTCCACTCCATCACTTGCCGGGTCATGTGCAATGCCCAGGGCATTATCATGGATGTGTGTGCTGGCAGCCCTGGAAGTTACCACAACTCCCATATCTGGCATGCCTCACAGCTGTATCAGGTATTTGTCAGGGGGGACATCCCACAAGGCCATCTCATGGGGGATGCTGGCTATGCACTGGAGTCATGAATGATGACTCCCATCAGAAATGCACACACACACATGCAAGAACGCCATAATGAAGCACACGCACAAACCAGAATAATCATAGAGCATGTGTTCGGGTTGCTGAAATCCACCAGTTCGGTGCTTGGATACATCTGGTGGAGCCTTGCAGTACTCCAGGCACATGTGCCCACATATTCATAGTATGTGCCATGCTACATAATATGATCCTGGAAGCAGCTGCTGCAGGGACATAATGGTGAAGGGCCACAAAGCCCACCACAATTCCAGTCCAGGCACAGAGGGTTCCAGACCAGGAACACACTGTGCCAGCCTAGGCAGACAGAGGCGCCTCCCCAATGCCCACGCTTGGCAAAAGAGGAGCCAATAGCACATACTCTGACATGGACTGACACCTCCCCACCTGCACACACAGTGAAATGGACGGCACACAAACATGACCACCTGTAAAGTGTAATGTAAGGGTGGCCTTATGTGTGACTCCAACATAGGCAGCACCCAAACACTGTAAACCCAACAGCCAGTGGAACATGTAACGCCAACACCTGAACAGTACGTGAGTCCTACAGCATATGGCATTGCTGTGTGCCTGCCACCTTCGCCGCAAGATGTATACATATAAATATATATATATATATATATATATATATATATATATATATATGTATATATATATATATATATATATATATATATATATTATATATATATATAGATAAATATGTACACATATACATATATATAATACAGATAAGACAGGGATTTAGAGGGATATAAGGTGACTGAGATGTATCCTGTGATATCTGTACATAGTATACATAGTGCAATGACAATCTGAACATCCGGGAGGTTCAAAATAAGAGGATACCGCCAACCATGGAACGTGTAACATACCGATATGCATAACCGCGAGGCTGAAAGACTGCCAGAACACAGTACTATAACAGTACATGTGCGTGTAATAGTATGATGATATGAAGGGAGAGGTAGACACCGCTGCTGGTGTTGCGGTCCATGTAGGTACTGTGTGCAACCGTCCCCGTGAATGCCGTAGTATGTGTATATGTGCACTGAGGGTGCCGTGTGCGTCGCTGTGTGAGTGTAATGTGTGTGTGTCTGCAACATGTGTATGTTGGTGCCAAGTTAGAGGCAGAGCAGAATATTAGGTGTAGGCATACGGTAAACTAGCCTCAGACATATGTTCACTCCTAGTTCCACAGTAGTAGTGACAGCCCCACCCTGGCTAGGTGTGTTGTGACATAGAACGATACAAAGTGAATATGTCCCAGATGGTAGCACAGGAATATTCCCCATAAGAAATGGAAAGGACGTATGTAATAGCCATGCCTGTATGTACGACACTGATATGTTACATGCAATATGATACGTTGGCAAAGTCACACAGCAATAGGTATGTATCGCAGAAATATGTTTGTGCTACCCCAGTACTGACCGTGGCCACGTGTTGGCCCGTAAACACCGCTGTGTGTTCTACAAGTGTCAAACAATCAATTCCCATCTGAATATGTGGCAACCACTGGCAAACAGGCTATCCCAACAACAGGACCACAATGACTGCAAATATCTGGGACAGAATGACAAGGGATAGTTGTCACGTACATATAACCGCTGATATACCACAGATGTTACGGAGGTATACATGCATCAAGCTCACCTGCAGGCGATACCGACACCACATGACAACAGCCCAACCTACAATCCCATAACAAAAGACTATTAACTGTTAACTTCTCAAGTAGGGATGGAGCACACAGACAACTATACTGGTTAGGTAGAGATGCAAGGCCCACAAACCATATCCGTGACGTACAACCAGCGATATCCCCCACTGTAGATAATAAAGGAATACAAACCGTAATAGCAGCACAAACATACAGTCAGTCAATGACATCTGCATAACCACAACATATCGCATGGGAGACACAATTAAAGGCGGATGCATAATTGCATGCATTGTATAAATGCAAACAAAAGCCATGTTACAGTTTTGAATGCAATACTCCATTATCATTCGTCGGCAGGACAGGTACACCCACATGTCGAACCAAATACTACACCTGTCACACACAATCCACGGGTGACTTGAATGCAGAATATACTTGTCCCTATGCATAGCGGATGCAGTTACACATAACATAAGACAATACAGACCATCTCCACGAAGGTAGGGCAAATATCCAACGCCCAGGCGGAGAATCCAATTATACCCCAGTATCGACGAGTAATTACCGAATGGAGTAGATGCACAGGTGATATGCATGTAATTACTCATGTACACATAGCCGCTGATATACCACAGAAGTTACGGGGGTATACATGCAGCAAGGCCACCTGCAGATGATATCGGAACCAAAACAACAGCCCAACCTACACTCCCATAACAAAAGAATATTAACTGTTACCTCTCCAAGTAGGGATGGAGCATACAGACAACTATACTGTCTATGTAGAGATGCAAGGCCCACAACCCTTATCCATCATGTACAACCACCGATATCCCCCACCGTAGATATTAAAGGAATACAAACCGTAATAGCAGCACAAACATACAGTCAGTCAATGACATCTGCATAACCACAACATATCGCGTGGGAGACACAATTAAAGGCGGATGCATACTTGCATGCGTTGTATATAGGAATACAACAGCCATGGTACAGTTTTGAATGCAATACTCCATTATCATTCGTCGGCAGGACAGGTACACCCACATGTCGAACCAAATACTACACCTGTCACACACAATCCACGGGTGACATGACTTCAAAATATACTTGTTGCTACGCATAGCAGTTGCAGTTACACATAACATAACACAATACAGACCATCTCCACGAAGGTAGGGCAAATAGCCAAAGCTCAGGTGGAGAATCCAATTATACCCCTGTATCGACGCGTAATTTCCAAATGGAGTAGATGCACAGGTGATATGCACGTAATTACTCACTGAGGAACAGCAATTGGTGGGATGAATCCACATGTTGCAGGTATCGACATATATAAGGATGACTTTCAGGATATTCAAACCGTATGCTCATACCGAAACAGCATTGTACTACCGAAAACGAAAGGAAACGGAAAAACGATACACGGAATGAAACACCAACAAGGTATGTAGAACACACGATATGTAAGGTTGTGTAACACATGATCTGTATTAATAAGCTGTACTATATGTGAATGGTGGTTGTAATTAATTACACTTGTCCATAATGCAGAAAGTGGTGAAAGATAGTTATGTAGTGATATCTTGCTGAGCATACCAACGCTTGTAGACACCGTGTGTACAGCAGTGGGACATCATGTACACAGCTCAGACACCACAAGGGATGCCACAGGAGGGCATTAAAGAGAACAATGCCATACCACACGCTGTTGCTGGCAGTGGATGTCCAACAAGGAAGTGCCATAGCAGGGGATAGTATATGTATGCATACTGTCACAGCACGCATGTGTATGAGCATATACCGTTGATGTCATATGTAAGGTGTGGCCAATGTGCAAGTATGCCCTGCATTAGGGGATACTATGTGAAATATGTGTAATGTAAAGTTGTCTAGGTAGATATGACAGATATCATACACAGTATCACAGGCATATCATGCATAACACAGGTATCGCCTATTGGTATGTACAATAACAGGATACATATGGCCTGTAGGTATGGGACAGAGTAG
The DNA here is from genome assembly GCF_019279795.1 of Protopterus annectens. Lineage (NCBI taxonomy): Eukaryota > Metazoa > Chordata > Ceratodontiformes > Protopteridae > Protopterus > Protopterus annectens. The sequence continues at coordinate 259,519,617 of NC_056748.1, read as the reverse complement.
TAGCATGATAGCTAGTCTAAATGGAAGGGACACCAAGTAACCATGCCCAAAGGACTTGTAGTAGCTGCACAGGTGCACAGTGGGCAACAATGCAGTCTGGCAGGTCCATGTGTAAGCACATGTGCAGTGTACACAGTAGTGTCACCTCTCCATGGTAGTGTCCTGTGAACAGCAGAGGCAGGTGTCAACTGCACCTCTACACAGTACCGCTGCTGTGGTGGTACCAGGACTACATGTCACTCAAACAGCAAGGGAGGTATAACATGAACAGTGCTACTGTGTGTCCCTGTGGGATGTACACAGGACCTATGTTCCACAGCATGGTGTGTGTTGTGTTCGTGGAAGTAACACAGAAGCCCAGCCCATGCAGTGTGGCATGTGTGCACATATCCAGGAGCATTTCGTTCACACTGCCCACCGCAGATGGCATGTATGAGGAGTATAGTTTTATATATATATATATATATATATATATATATATATATATATATATATATATATATATATATATATATATATATATATATATATATATTTGTATTTTTCTTTGCCTACTGTAGTTTTTATGTAACCTGTCCTTTTTGGACATTTTTCTATTTTAGTCATTTGTTACAAAGATGTTTACTTTGTTCTATTGGGCTTTTGTTCCTTTTGTGTGTGGAGCTTTTCTCCCCGGGCCTCTACTGAAAATGGACATATATCCAGCTACACTAGCCCGGTCAACAAATGTAAAATAAAAATAAAATAAAAATAAAATAAATATGCATCACTAATGTGGAGGACATGGGCCGTGTCAGAGCAGAAGACACCCCTGAGTATGTGGTATGCAGATGTGTACAGATGTGTTGTCCATATGTCAGCCGCATATGTAAACTGTCTAAGCCCAGTAAACATCGTGGCATGTCAATGTTGTGCCATGTAAAGTTGTAGCTGTTGTTGAAGGTACACCATAAATGTGGTATTGTACACTTGACTGTGTGTAGATGTGTGTAGTTCACAGGTACAATGGCTACCTATGTACCAGCATCACACACAGTACAGATAGGTGTGGCCTTGCAGAAGGATATCCATGCCACAGTGGAATACGGTAACCACAGGACTGTGTGTGGCATATGTGTGTACTGCAACCATGTACAATGTGATATGTATGTACGGGACCACTATCCATGCGATAGTCAGTGGGTGAATGTTGTTATGCAAAGGTGATGTGCATGCACCATGTGTCATACATCCTGATGCCATGATACTCATATGAAGTATCTGTCACACTGACACCCATATGGTTGGTATCGGTATGAGCTGGTGGAGCAATAATGGCGCTTGGTATGTAGGTGTGGGAAATCTAGGCATGGACAGTACTCTGTGACAGCATGTTCTGTATGTAAGCATATAGTGAACATGAGTGGCCCTATGACTGAGGACTGTGTAATGCAATATGTACCTGACATGTAGTAGGTACTATGGTACGCTGGCACCACTGTGTGTACAGTCCATGAGCCACATAGCATAACATCCTGAGACTTAGGGTATGATGTGCAGGTGGATGTGTATGTTGTCAATACCAGAATGTGGAATGTTGCTGAAAGGCAATGTGAGGACAACGTATGATGTGGCGGTCTCCGTACCATCCTCAACTGCCCATGCAATTGTATGACAGGTGGCCAGCATGTGTATGTGCCTTGCTGTGGCATACACAAGCCCAACACAGGTGCTAGGAAAGGACTGGAGGCCATCAATGTGTGTGGGAATCACGTTCCTGAGGATGTGCCCCATTGCCATGCGGTATGGTCCAGTCATGGGTGTATGACTATAGTCCCACTCGTGCAATGCAGTGCCACCCGTGTGTAGTGAGATAAATGCCACTGTGCGGCAGTCAGGGTCCACAATGACCGACAAAAGGCTAGCAGTGAATATAGTGGCCTGGTGCGGAGACATATACTGAACAGGTTGGTGGGATATTGCAGCCAGGGACATTGGAAGGTGACATTGGGCCAGTGTCCCAGGACATATTGTGTGCATGTCAGTACTGTGTATGTGACCACAGGGACACTATGATGTCCATGTACGGATTGCGACCCCGTAGTGAGTGAGAGGGTGTATTGTCAGTAAGTACGCCATCGCCTGGCATGTTGCCAACATTAGCTCGGTCTGCAATGCTTGGGTGACTATTGTATGTGACATCAGATGTGTATGCTGCCAAAGAATACTGACATACCATTACAATGCCTGAGGCCCCACACCGCAATGTGCGTCAGTCATGTTTAGGTAGCTAGCCTTGGAATATGTGATGATGGACCTCGAGGACCCACCATGGCTGAAAAGTGATGCACCCCACACATGTGAATGTACACCACTGTGCAACAGCCTGTACATGTGGTTGTACATCATATGTGCATGGAACATGACCACCACAGTGGCGTCTGTGAACTGGTCAGTACCATCATGTCTCTGTGTGGAACAGCATGATTCCTGCAATTGTGTACATGCTACTGAAGCACACTGTGGTATGTGTCAGCATATGTATGTGCAGTGTCCATCTGCTTGGGTGTCATGATGTTAACAACTGCTGTCAGCAGACGTCCGTAGTAGTTGTTGTAGTACACATGTTCCGTGTATGCTGTGATGGGTGTGTTTCCAGGGTGTGGCTAGCAAGGCCATGTAGCATATGTGTTGAATCCACCAAAGAGGGGATAACCCCAGGTGTGTCACACCAGTCACATGAAGGTAGTGTTCATGCTAAGGGTAGTGTAGGTATGGTATGTGTTGTGTATTGTTTCATCCAGCTGAGCGGAGTGCATGACTCAAGCATGTGTAGGTACATGGGTGTCTATCCCAGGGAAGTGTGGGTTACTGTTAGCACACAGCAGTGGTAGCTGTCTGAGGCCCAATGTACACTATAACAACACAGACGGTATGTAACTGTGGTGTACACTGTCGACTCTGTTGCGTGTTACAATGTGTATAGCGGTCACAAATACGGTTATCTGCACATGGAGCACCTATGATGCATTGTGTTAAGCAACTATCCAGGATGTGTGCAAAACACTGTGTGATGTGTGAACCCCTCATCTGTGGGTGTTCCGGTCCAGGTATGTGCCTGGAAGGTACGGTCCGTGTACAATCCGTAATCGCAGGTGTACTGCAGAGCATGGAGGCAGGTCCCAGTCACCGCAGAGATATGTGAGTGGTGCAATAGTGTGTGTGCCTCGCTTGTGTGCATCACAGTGGAAGATGTAAGCATTGTTCCACATGACCCCATGCCGTGCCTGCCAGTTACAGCCCTGCCAGTGACAGTTATGTGAAACTGCCAGAGAGGCAGTATAGCATGTGATGATGTGCATGTGTGCTCTACACCCCAGGCCGATGGCTGCAGGTCATGAGTGCCACAGCATTGTGTTTGACCTGGACTGTCATAGCGGTCAGATACCACATGCCTGTACAATAACAGTAGGAGCATAGGCAACTGTTGCAGTGACACAGTAGATCAATGTACAGTGTTCCTGTGTCCAGACCACTGCCGACTGTACACCATGGCTAGACACACACCCAGAGGGCTATAACACCGGTGAGCCATTGCATGTCCCAGTACACGTAGTCTGTGTATTGCCATCACAGGGCAGTCACAATAACATGATGTATGAGAGATATATTGTACCAGGTGATGTGTCATGTGTGTGTATGTTGAGTTTCAGAGGTGTTCACCCGCCCGCAACATCTCAGTGCATGATGCCTTGTGTAACATGATGTGTGGAACTGCAGTGTGATTCACAACAGAGTCATCCCTGACTGGTGTGTTGTGAATGGTGTAACCCATGAGTCTGCGGGATACACACTGGTGATGTTGGCTGCCATGCTGGGGGCCATCAGTGGTGCCTACAGTGGTCATACAGACATATTGCATACATTGTTTTTGCAGGAATGTCCATTGTTGTAGATGATGTGGTACTACGTGATGGTAGGTGTGTGTTGTGAATGTTACCCATCCAGACGTGACCGTCAGGTGCAGTCATGGTTGTTGACAGCATCACCCCCATCCACAGCTGTCAGCACCCTGTCCCCAGTATGGATAACAGTAGCCCTCGTACTGTGTGACTAATGTGCAGATCGTAGAACACCTACTACTGGCTGACAAACAGTGTCATCTAGGAAGGGTATATGATGGCTGGAATACCCTGCTCCAATGTTTAAATATGATATCCCAATGAAGTACAATGATTCCCGTCTAGTAAGCCATGGCTGGCATGTAAACCGTGTACAACAATGACTGTGTGACAGACCCTTCCAATGTGGAGCCGTGATGAACATGCACCCGTTAGAACACCAAATGAGGTACGTTGCACGTAATGATGTACAACTGACAGCTATGGGCACAGCATGGATGCAGAAGCACATCTCCCACAGGCAGTACTGCTGTACATTGGTAGGGGGGCATTGCACGAGTACATGTGACAGTTGCTGTATTGCCACATGTACGACATATCCGTCATATAGGGGTAGCACTGGTACGTGATGGTTGGATGCCTGTACATACGACCATGTCCCACAGGATATGTGTTAAGTGTGTACAACACCTGTCATACCTTCAGCAAGCTGTGAAGTGTATGACTGCCAGTGTACCTGTGTGACATGTTGTGCAATGGGTGCAAAGGTATGCAGTAGCGCATTACATGCTCACATGTCCTGCACAGGTGCATAGCTTGAACATACAATACAAATAGGGTGTTGGATAATAGCAACCCACAAGAGGTGATGAGTACGGGTGGCAATGCACTATCACCTTTCCAGGTAAGGTGTGCATGTCCATGACACATTAGCACCTGAGATGTTAGCAGTACAGCTGTACAGGGCGGCATGTATATTTGATTACAAATACCCTTGCGTGTTCCACCAGTGGCCAGTTGACAGACAGACATCAACACAATGTGCAGCATTGACATGTGCACAGCACATCTCCGCTGGCTACAGTAGAACAGGGTTAATGTGTTGACATGTGCACAGAACATCAGCGCCAGCTACAGTCGAACACGGTATGTGTTGAACCCCACCTTTCTTGTAGCCCATGCCACAGAGAGAAATGTTATGCATCTGTGTATGTACGGCTGGGAATGGACCTGGCCTAGCAGTATAGCTGTATCAGTGTTGCGAACAACATACTGAAGGGGCTGTGTGTGTGCGGTGTGTGTCATAAGTGTATGGTCTGATGGATGATACCAGCATTGCCACCGCTATATGAACATCCCCATCCCCATAAATAAATACCTCGGCTGTGCTCAACACCATGGTCACTGTGGAAGGGATGGTGCTGTGCGGTGCACCCGCCGACATGGTGGTGACAGCAGCCACTGGATGTAGACATATCAGGTACCCATGTCAGGTCGGGGTACCATCCATGTGCACGGGATATCACCGTCCAGGCATATACAGTACTGTGTTGAACAATATTACAGCACATAGCACCTGTCAGAGGTAATGTTTATGCATGGATGTGCGATACCAGCATGCACCACACACACCCCCACCATGCAGCATGCTACCTACCTTGCAGTAGGACATTGTCCACACCATGATGATGGATATGCAACATGTCCATATACCCATATAAATGACATATGGAATGGACAGCCACCATCCCAATACTGGTATTCCACAGGCTGGACACATCCCTGTGCCATATATGTGATATACCCTGCCATACCATGCAACCCTGTCCATCAAGGCTGCACGTGCCATCACAGTCATACATGGTGCGATGGCCACATGGCACATGCACTATCAACTGACTGGATCAGTAATGTGGCACTGATGCACCTTGTGGTGTCACAATTGCTGTGTGACAGCGTGTAAAACGTGCTCGCACATGCTATGTTTGACCATCCCTGCAAATGTCATATGATTAGACATTGTCCCATGTGTATCACATGTGCAATACAGGCGAGCTGTGGCAGAATGTTCAACACTCGTACAGTGCTGAATAGATGTATATGGCAAAACACATGCATGTACAGGTGTTCATGTGTATGTGTGCAGTGCCACTGCTGATGTCCATAACGGCTGTGTCTGTGATGCTATGTGACATATACACAGCATCCAGGTGAACAGTAGTACTGTGGACACATCGGGCCGAGTGCAGATTGGTAAGAACACAGGTGCAGGCAGGTACACATGTCCACAGCAAGTTACCATCTACATGGAGTATGTACAGTGTGATGAGTTGACACAGATATGATATGATATCCACTGCCTAACGGTGTGACAGGTGTGACAGCAACACATCAGCTGTGTCACTGTCATGATGCATCTCAGAGATTACTGTGCAGATGTTGTACATGTCATAGCAATGTATGTTCAGCGGTATGCCAGTACATCAGTGTGAATGTGACCTGTCACCATCATTATGTCTTACAGATAATGCCACGTTCATGACTCCCAGCCTTCAGCCGCCAGGAGGATGAAGTCATCATACCATTGCTCCATGACAACTATGAAGTGCTGTTCAGCCATGTGCCACAGCAAACGCAGCAGCGGGATGACCTGTGGCAGGATATATGCAGGAGGGTGAATGACGTGGGTGGCAACAACCGCACCTACCAGCAGGTACGCCGACACTGCACGGACCTTATACGGCATGCAAAACAGCGTGCCACTGGAATCGCCAGAGAACAAGGTGGAACAGGTGGTGGGCCACCAACCCAGCCCCCACTCACACACACAGAAAAGCTAATGGCCAGTCTGGGGACACCCAGGGAACAGCATGCAGAAACACTAGCCACCATCATGGAGGTGGGTGTCTCCCAACCAATGAGCCTGGAGTTGCCTGGTAAGTCAGTCCTGCATATGAGTATGATATCCACTGTAGTTGCAGGTGTCACTATACATCATGTAAAGTAACAACACATGCCAGGTATATGGGCACACAAGCCACATACTACAGTATGCTACGTTGTGTATGCAGACGTGTGCATATCATATGCTATCACACAGGTACATGATGTCACATGCACAGTGCGAACTGTGGCTGTCATACAGTCATGGATAATGTTTATACTGTTGTGTCACTCCTATACAGGTACCTCTGGTGTGTCGCACAGACATGGGTCCGTCGCAGGTGAGACTGTTGTCAGTATCAGGCATGTTACAGTGTAGAGTTATTTGCCATGTGGCCAGGTATAACATGCACACCTGGGTTTTGTTCCAGTCACGTTATACAGGTTGCACCACCAGACACACACATGCCACCCGTGTGCAGTAGATGCAACCATTATTATACACCGGCATGAAACCACAGTACCTGTCAATGTGATATGTGCGGTCAGCTATGCATACAACGGTGGAGGTGTTCTACAATGGATGCATATGTAGTATGCATTGGAACAACATTCCTGGTACACACACAGTACCACACAGTGAGCAGTGATCTGGGCAGCACACAGGTGTCACCAATGTGACATATGCCCCTGCATTGTGTGCACACATTGTGACATGCCACCCAACATGTCCCAAGCTTGTGTTGTTCTGTCTGCAATATTGTCACACCATCACATGACCTACACCCGACATAACAAACATCCACACTGTTGTCTGCATAGCCCTGTGGATTGTGACACCTCTGACATGTATGGGTGTATGTCACATGGGACACCACAGACATGTGTACAAGATGCCCATCACACACAATTGTCCAAGTCCCGTTCACACATGGCCATGGGTGATAGCCACAGGCATGTTGCCACACAGTATGTCTGATGTGGATAGACCCCATTGCACATTGTCCACACATAGTGCAATCATAGCCGTAGTGGACCACCTGTACATTTGATGTGTTGCACCGGACAACCGGAATGCCTGTCTGCAGCCACCGGAGGTGTCACCGATGTCTACCATATACGTGCTGTGGAACAGCATGACTGTGTTGCAGTCATGGCAATGCAATGTGTCCATGTTATGCATTGCATAGCAACATACATGCATCATGTTGTCATGCAGTGGCACAGTGCCTGTACTCCACACTGTATAGCTATGTACATGGGTCACACTAACCACACCTGCACATATATATTTGCTAAACATGCATTCTATCTGTAGGCTGTACACACAACACTGCACTGTGAAGCCCATTATGATGCGGTGGATGTGGCGGGACACCATTGTGTCACACATGTATACATGTTACTGCACATGTCAGCGGATTACATGTCAAGGTAACATCAGCCATGTGTACTGTTAACCTGTTTGTGGCCACATGGTGTATCACGGTGATGCATGCAAACTACCATGATTGTGTGTACTGCATGCCTACTGATATGACACCTGCTTGATGTAGTGTGCACCCCAGGGTGGTATGCATACTAACACTATTAATGTCTGAGCTGCATTCCCTGTGCTGTAGTGCAGGAATGCTGCATGCCATCTGAAATATCACATGCATGGTGTGTCTGTGTGTGTGTGTCTGTGTGTGTGTCTGTCTGTGTGTGTGTCTGTGTGTGTGTCTGTGTGTGTGTCTGTCTGTGTGTGTATCTGTCTGTGTGTGTGTCTGTCTGTGTGTAATGTACCTTACAGTATGTCTTTGCATTCACAGGTGGTGTAGGTACGTTACCCTCCTGCGGTCCATCTGATGTTTGTGTCCACACAGATACTAGCGGTGATGACCATATGCATGAGGTACAGGCAGGGTTGTCAGGGGCAGAATCTGTGCCATTGGTTACCATCCCACCTATGTCCCCCTCATCCCCGCACACGGTTCTGATGCCAACACATACTACATCACCGTTGCCCATAGAGGAAGGACAGTCAGCATCTGTTGGCATTGAACAGGAATGTGTGGTGGCTACAGAAGGTGTGACTACATACCATGTTGCCAGTGTAATGACTGGTGATGTGACACACAGGCATGTGGCTGGTGCTGCTCGTAGGAGGACCTCTGGCAGACATGTACCTGCAGTACAGGGTGCAGCAGCTGGTATCACCAGACGCATGTTCCAGACTGTAATGGCGGCACAGGCACGTCCAGAATGGCAGAACCAAGAAGGACAGAGGCTGCAGAGGGCTGCAATCCGTACCCTAAATGACAACATCCAGTCATTGGCGAATGCTCAGCAGTAGATTGCTAATGTACTGGATAGGCGATTAGGTGAAATGGTTGGAATCCTCGACCGAGGCATGGCAATCCGCGAGCGTGAGCTGTCTGTGCTGGAACACCTGGTAGGGGTGAGGCGTAGGACATGTGGGCATAGGCCAGCAACACCACCTAGTGTAGGTCGACGTGTGCGTGCCACCTCTCATGCCCACTCACATAGTGCTGGTAGCAGTAGCAGTGCAGCTGGTGCTGCACTGTCCACACCAGGACACAGCAGGCCACATGGACGTGGCCCTGGCCAGTCCCATCATGGACACGGTTCCAGCGGACATGTGTCATCAGACAGTAGCCACTCTATACCTCCACCTGGTAGTGCCCGTGCAACGCCAGGCAGGCACAGGTCACATGGCCGTGGACGGACACAGTGAGCTGTACAACCTGCACTGTACAGTCTGGGGCTGTCTACTATACCCCATGTAGGCATCACATATGGCTGAACTGTGTACACACATACCCACACACAGCAGACACAACTGTAGGGCTCCACCACATCCACATGCATTCTGCACAGACATGTCCAGTAAACTCACCGGCCCTTACACACACACATGATGTTATCCATTGGTGCAGCCCATGCCCCTGGCAAACATATCACCCTGTGCATATGATGAAGCCTCTGCCACATCCCTGTCATCCACACCATTGGTGCAGGGTTATGCAAATATATTCTGATGCACAGGGTGGACAGGATAGTGAGAGGTGTATGTGATACCTGTGTATGCATAGTGTGGGATGTGTATGTTGCAGTGGTTGTGTATGAAAACTGACAGATGCGTATGTGACGTGGGTTGTGTACTGTCAACATGCAGCAGACATACCATGTAGTGCAGGTGCAGCATGCATTGTGATGTGTTCATGGTATGTGTGATGGTGACATGTGTAGCACCATGTTGGTTCTGATAACCTGAATCCCTCCTATGGTGTACTCGCATGTGCCTACAGGGAGCACTGTTATTGGTCCCCCATGTTTAGCTGTGGATTACCCACAGGCACATGTGGCAATAGCAGCATACTACATGTACCCGCAACCTGCCTGGACACCTACATGACACACATGTCCGCACATATACTGCACCTGACGCATGTGGTCAGTGCCACAGGCTACAGTGGACAGAGACGTCACATACATAGCAGGACACACTACAGGTATGGTGACATGGTGCAGGTGTCATACACAGCATGCTGGCCACTGACTTCAGGTGTCACCTGTCAGCTGTGGGGCATGCTGTGCAGCAGTAGGACCCTGTAACAGTACAGGAATATGGTCACAATCGTGGGGTGTACACCACTATGATGCACACCCCATAGTGTGCAGATGGGGACACCTGCCTGTGTGGTCAGCACCCTTACAATACTATGCACCCACACGCCATGTCACAGGGGGCAGACTTGCACAGGTGGCCAGTATGGCTCACACCTATGGCATCGACAGGGTTGTGCAATGCAGCACCAGTACGGGATGGTCACCCTGTGTGGTTAGTGTCCGTTCACAACAGTATATTTGCATACACCCTCACACCAAGCAGCAGACATACAAACATGTCGACACACACACATTGTGGTGACCACACATGTATACACATAGAGACAACGTGTTGCATGTACTGCACCATCCAAATCCATGCACCCCACACTGAGGTATGTACAGATCTCTACTATGGTGTACAGGGATGTGTAGCACGTGGGACATATTCCCCCCGATATGTGGCATACATGGGCACACATTCATGCACACATGTCAGTGCTGGGAATACTACACCCGCCATATGATACGTGTGCAGGCATGCAGCGGTATGTAGTGTATTATGTGTACCAACACTGTATCCGGCAGATGTGCCGATATATGCACTTGGGAAGTGGTAGGTGTTACAGTTGCCATGTGACATACAGTCGATGACACCTGACCACTGAGTATGCATTATGTCAGCACTGTCATGTAACAGTGACATAGCATACTGTATGCACATGGCAGGGTAGGATGGTGTGTGACACACCTGTGAGCCACCACCTGCACACATGCATGTAGACAGGTGTTTAAACACATGATGTACACACATACCTCCATATGTGCTGTTTCTATGCCACCATATAACGGCCCCTATGATGGGTATGCATGTGGTAGGGTGTTGCAATGATGTTATGAACATCGGCCACTGCTCATGCATGGCTGCTCCATGCACAGTACACATGTCACATGTGTCTCCTGTTGTCATGTGTGTATGCATTGCTATGTTTTGACATGTGTGTTGACATACATAAAACATGGACTGTGGTATGGTATCACAGCTGTCACAGGCAAACAATACAAGGGTATGTGTCCCAGTCAACACCGCTGCACCCTGTAGTGGGAGCATTCCACAGACATGGGTCCACCTTCCATTCGTGTGTGTAGCACCGTGTACGCCAGTGTTATGCATGTGGTACATCACAGGCTTTGTATGTGTCATGTGTGCAGTCCATGCACACATCCAGGCAATCACATGTATGACATATCTGGACATTGGTTCACTCTGGTACAGCAGCAGTCATGTGTCACAGCTGTGTCAGGGCCGTGGTATGTGTGGAGCCGACCTGTCCATGTATACTGATATGGGTGGACTACATCACACATGTTGGATCATTGTTAGTACATGTGTATTCTGCACAACTGGTGTACACTGCTATACAGACCTGTGGACATATGTCACATGCTGTTGTTGGACCGTGAGGCTTACTGCTGCACCAATGACATGGTGCTGGCATGGCAGCTACAGTGTTCACTGCAGTGTGTACATATGTGACCTGCACCCGTGATGCCTGTGATGTCATCTGTGTGTGTACGGGTAACTGCATGTGTGACCACCCTGTGCGTGTGGACAGGTTTACCTTACTGTGACCTGCAGTGTGTACACTCTGTCTGCATGCTGGACGGCGCGTAGCAAATGCTAAGTGTGTGAGCATGCCCAGTAAGCAGTTGTGTAGATGGACACACAGTACATTGCACACTGCACCCTTCTGTGATTATACCCCGTGTGCATGTATGTTTCCCCTTTGCAACCGCTAAGTGTGTGAGCATGCCCGGTTTGCTGTTGTGTAGGTGGACACACAGTATGTTCCACACTCTGACCTTTCATGATTACACTCCATGTGTATGCATGTTTGCACTTTGCAAATGCTAAGTGTGTGAGCATGCCCAGTAAGCAGTTGTGTAGATAGACACACAGTACAGTGCACACTCCGCCCTTCTGT